>NW_028270179.1:41706709-41864874 GCF_037043375.1 Chiloscyllium plagiosum
CTCTGCTCTAACAGGACTGAGAGCGTGTGTGTGTCACTCTCTCACTGCACTCTGCTTTAACAGGACTGAGAGCGTGTGTGTGTCTCTCTCTCACTGCACTCTGCTTTAACAGGACTGAGAGTGTGTGTGTGTCTCTCTCTCACTGCACTCTGCTTTAACAGGACTGAGAGCGAGTGTGTGTGTCTCTCACTGCACTCTGCTTTAACAGGACTGAGAGCGTGTGTGTGTGTCTCTCACTGCACTCTGCTTTAACAGGACTGAGAGCGAGTGTGTGTCTCTCTCTCACTGCACTCTGCTTTAACAGGCATGAGAGCGAGTGTGTGTGTCTCTCTCACTGCACTCTGCTTTAACAGGACTGAGAGCGTGTGTGTGTCTCTCTCTCACTGCACTCTGCTTTAACAGGACTGAGAGTGTGTGTGTGTCTCTCACTGCACTCTGCTTTAACAGGACTGAGAGTGTGTGTGTGTGTCTCTCACTGCACTCTGCTTTAACAGGACTGAGAGCGAGTGTGTGTCTCTCTCTCACTGCACTCTGCTTTAACAGGACTGAGAGCGAGTGTGTGTCTCTCTCACTGCACTCTGCTTTAACAGGACTGAGAGCGAGTGTGTGTGTCTCTCTCTCACTGCACTCTGCTTTAACAGGACTGAGAGCGTGTGTGTGTCACTCTCTCACTGCACTCTGCTTTAACAGGACTGAGAGCGAGTGTGTGTGTCTCTCACTGCACTCTGCTTTAACAGGACTGAGAGCGTGTGTGTGTCTCTCTCACTGCACTCTGCTTTAACAGGACTGAGAGCGTGTCTGTGTCACTCTCTCTCACTGCACTCTGCTTTAACAGCACTGAGAGTGTGTGTGTGTCTCTCACTGCACTCTGCTTTAACAGGACTGAGAGCGAGTGTGTGTGTCTCTCTCACTGCACTCTGCTTTAACTGGACTGAGAGCGTGTGTGTGTCTCTCTCTCACTGCACTCTGCTTTAACAGGACTGAGAGTGTGTGTGTGTCTCTCACTGCACTCTGCTTTAACAGCACTGAGAGCGTGTGTGTCTCTCACTGCACTCTGCTTTAACAGGACTGAGAGCGAGTGTGTGTGTCTCTCTCACTGCACTCTGCTTTAACAGGACTGAGAGTGTGTGTGTGTCTCTCACTGCACTCTGCTTTAACAGGACTGAGAGCGTGTGTGTGTGTCTCACTGCACTCTGCTTTAACAGGACTGAGAGCGAGTGTGTGTCTCTCTCTCACTGCACTCTGCTTTAACAGGACTGAGAGCGTGTGTGTGTCTCTCTCTCACTGCACTCTGCTTTAACAGGACTGAGTGTGTGTGTGTCTCTCTCCCTCACTGCAATCTGCTTTAACAGGACTGAGAGCGTGTGTGTATCTCTCACTGCACTCTGCTTTAACAGGACTGAGAGCGTGTGTGTGTCTCTCACTGCACTCTGCTTTAACAGGACTGAGAGCGTGTGTGTGTGTCTCTCACTGCACTCTGCTTTAACAGGACTGAGAGCGTGTGTGTGTCTCTCTCTCACTGCACTCTGCTTTAACAGGACTGAGAGAGTGTGTGTGTCTCTCTCTCACTGCACTCTGCTTTAACAGGACTGAGAGCGTGTCTGTCTCTCTCTCTCACTGCACTCTGCTTTAACAGGACTGAGAGCCTGTGTGTGTGTCTCTCACTGCACTCTGCTTTAAGAGGACTGAGAGCGTGTGTGTGTGTCTCTCACTGCACTCTGCTTTAACAGGACTGAGAGCGTGTGTGTGTCTCTCTCTCACTGCACTCTGCTTTAACAGGACTGAGAGCGTGTGTGTGTCACTCTCTCACTGCACTCTGCTTTAACAGGACTGAGAGCGTGTGTGTGTGTCTCTCACTGCACTCTGCTTTAACAGGACTGAGAGAGTGTGTGTGTCTCTCTCTCTCACTGCACTCTGCTTTAACAGGACTGAGAGCGAGTGTGTGTCTCTCTCTCACTGCACTCTGCTTTAACAGGACTGAAAGCGTGTGTGTGTCACTCTCTCACTGCACTCTGCTTTAACAGGACTGAGAGTGTGTGTGTGTCACTCTCTCACTGCACTCTGCTTTAACAGGACTGAGAGCGTGTGTGTGTGTCTCTCACTGCACTCTGCTTTAACAGCACTGAGAGCGAGTGTGTGTGTCTCTCTCTCTCACTGCACTCTGCTTTAACAGGACTGAGAGCGTGTGTGTGTCACTCTCTCACTGCACTCTGCTTTAACAGGACTGAGAGCGTGTGTGTGTGTCTCTCACTGCACTCTGCTTTAACAGGACTGAGAGCGTGTGTGTGTCTCTCTCACTGCACTCTGCTTTAACAGGACTGAGAGCGAGTGTGTGTGTCTCTCTCTCACTGCACTCTGCTTTAACAGGACTGAGAGCGTGTGTGTGTCACTCTCACTGCACTCTGCTTTAACAGGACTGAGAGAGTGTGTGTGTCTCTCTCTCTCACTGCACTCTGCTTTAAAAGGACTGAGAGCGAGTCTGTGTGTCTCTAACTGCACTCTGCTTTAACAGGACTGAGAGCGTGTGTGTCTCTCACTGCACTCTGCTTTAACAGGACTGAGAGCGTGTGTGTGTCTCTCTCACTGCACTCTGCTTTAACAGGACTGAGAGAGTGTGTGTGTCTCTCTCTCTCACTGCACTCTGCTTTAAAAGGACTGAGAGCGAGTGTGTGTGTCTCTAACTGCACTCTGCTTTAACAGGACTGAGAGCGTGTGTGTCTCTCACTGCACTCTGCTTTAACAGGACTGAGAGCGTGTGTGTGTCTCTCTCTCACTGCACTCTGCTTTAACAGGACTGAGAGCGTGTGTGTGTCTCTCACTGCACTCTGCTTTAACAGGACTGAGAGCTTGTGTGTGTCTCTCTCGCACTGCACTCTGCTCTAACAGGACTGAGAGCGTGTATGTGTCTCTCTCGCACTGCACTCTGCTCTAACAGGACTGAGAGCGTGTATGTGTCTCTCTCTCACTGCACTCTGCTTTAACAGGACTGAGAGCGTGTGTGTGTGTCTCACTGCACTCTGCTTTAACAGGACTGAGAGCGTGTGTGTGTGTCTCACTGCACTCTGCTTTAACAGGACTGAGAGTGTGTGTGTGTCTCTCTCTCACTGCACTCTGCTTTAACAGGACTGAGAGCGTGTGTGTGTGTCTCTCTCTCACTGCACTCTGCTTTAACAGGACTGAGAGTGTGTGTGTGTGTCTCTCACTGCACTCTGCTTTAACAGGACTGAGAGCGTGTGTGTGTCTCTCTCTCTCACTGCACTCTGCTTTTACAGGACTGAGAGCGTGTGTGTGTCACTCTCTCACTGCACTCTGCTTTAACAGCACTGAAAGTGTGTGTGTGTCTCTCTCTCTCACTGCACTCTGCTTTAACAGGACTGAGAGCGTGTGTGTGTCTCTCTCGCACTGCACTCTGCTCTAACAGGACTGAGAGCGTGTGTGTGTCTCTCACTGCACTCTGCTTTAACAGGACTGAGAGCGTGTGTGTGTCTCTCACTGCACTCTGCTTTAACAGGACTGAGAGTGTGTGTGTGTCTCTCTCTCACTGCACTCTGCTTTAACAGCACTGAGAGTGTGTGTGTGTCTCTCTCTCTCACTGCACTCTGCTTTAACAGGACTGAGAGCGTGTGTGTGTCTCTCTCGCACTGCACTCTGCTCTAACAGGACTGAGAGCGTGTGTGTGTCTCTCACTGCACTCTGCTTTAACAGGACTGAGAGCGTGTGTGTGTCTCTCACTGCACTCTGCTTTAACAGGACTGAGAGTGTGTGTGTGTCTCTCTCTCTCACTGCACTCTGCTTTAACAGCACTGAGAGTGTGTGTGTGTCTCTCTCTCTCATTGCACTCTGCTTTAACAGCACTGAGAGTGTGTGTGTGTGTCTCTCACTGCACTCTGCTTTAATAGGACTGAGAGCGTGTGTGTGTGTCTCTCTCACTGCACTCTGCTTTAACAGGACTGAGAGTGTGTGTGTGTCTCTCTCTGCACTCTGCTTTAACAGGACTGAGAGCGTGTGTGTGTCTCTCTCGCACTGCACTCTGCTCTAACAGGACTGAGAGCGTGTGTGTGTCTCTCACTGCACTCTGCTTTAACAGGACTGAGAGCGTGTGTGTGTCTCTCACTGCACTCTGCTTTAACAGGACTGAGAGCGCGTGTGTGTGTGTCTCTCACTGCACTCTGCTTTAACAGGACTGAGAGCGTGTGTGTGTCTCTCTCTCACTGCACTCTGCTTTAACAGGACTGAGAGCGTGTGTGTGTCTCTCACTGCACTCTGCTTTAACAGCACTGAGAGTGTGTGTGTGTGTCTCTCTCTCACTGCACTCTGCTTTAACAGGACTGAGAGCGTGTGTGTGTCTCTCACTGCACTCTGCTTTAACAGCACTGAGAGTGTGTGTGTCTCTCTCTCTCTCACTGCACTCTGCTTTAACAGGACTGAGTCCGTGTATGTGTCTCTCACTGCACTCTGCTTTAACAGGACTGAGAGTTTGTGTGTCTCTCTCTCTCTCACTGCACTCTGCTTTAACAGGACTGAGAGCGTGTGTGTGTCTCTCTCACTGCACTCTGCTTTAACAGGACTGAGAGCGTGTCTGTGTCACTCTCTCTCACTGCACTCTGCTTTAACAGCACTGAGAGTGTGTGTGTGTCTCTCACTGCACTCTGCTTTAACAGGACTGAGAGCGAGTGTGTGTGTCTCTCTCACTGCACTCTGCTTTAACTGGACTGAGAGCGTGTGTGTGTCTCTCTCTCACTGCACTCTGCTTTAACAGGACTGAGAGTGTGTGTGTGTCTCTCACTGCACTCTGCTTTAACAGCACTGAGAGCGTGTGTGTCTCTCACTGCACTCTGCTTTAACAGGACTGAGAGCGAGTGTGTGTGTCTCTCTCACTGCACTCTGCTTTAACAGGACTGAGAGCGTGTGTGTGTCTCTCTCTCACTGCACTCTGCTTTAACAGGACTGAGAGTGTGTGTGTGTCTCTCACTGCACTCTGCTTTAACAGGACTGAGAGCGTGTGTGTGTGTCTCACTGCACTCTGCTTTAACAGGACTGAGAGCGAGTGTGTGTCTCTCTCTCACTGCACTCTGCTTTAACAGGACTGAGAGCGTGTGTGTGTCTCTCTCTCACTGCACTCTGCTTTAACAGGACTGAGTGTGTGTGTGTCTCTCTCCCTCACTGCAATC
Organism: Chiloscyllium plagiosum; assembly: GCF_037043375.1. Taxonomy (NCBI): domain Eukaryota; kingdom Metazoa; phylum Chordata; class Chondrichthyes; order Orectolobiformes; family Hemiscylliidae; genus Chiloscyllium; species Chiloscyllium plagiosum. The sequence goes on from NW_028270179.1 coordinate 41,711,881, forward strand.
TGCTTTAACAGGACTGAGAGCGTGTGTGTATCTCTCACTGCACTCTGCTTTAACAGGACTGAGAGCGTGTGTGTGTCTCTCACTGCACTCTGCTTTAACAGGACTGAGAGCGTGTGTGTGTCTCTCTCTCACTGCACTCTGCTTTAACAGGACTGAGAGAGTGTGTGTGTCTCTCTCTCACTGCACTCTGCTTTAACAGGACTGAGAGCGTGTCTGTCTCTCTCTCTCACTGCACTCTGCTTTAACAGGACTGAGAGCCTGTGTGTGTGTCTCTCACTGCACTCTGCTTTAAGAGGACTGAGAGCGTGTGTGTGTGTCTCTCACTGCACTCTGCTTTAACAGGACTGAGAGCGTGTGTGTGTCTCTCTCTCACTGCACTCTGCTTTAACAGGACTGAGAGCGTGTGTGTGTCACTCTCTCACTGCACTCTGCTTTAACAGGACTGAGAGCGTGTGTGTGTGTCTCTCACTGCACTCTGCTTTAACAGGACTGAGAGAGTGTGTGTGTCTCTCTCTCTCACTGCACTCTGCTTTAACAGGACTGAGAGCGAGTGTGTGTCTCTCTCTCACTGCACTCTGCTTTAAGAGGACTGAGAGCGTGTGTGTGTCACTCTCTCACTGCACTCTGCTTTAACAGGACTGAGAGTGTGTGTGTGTCACTCTCTCACTGCACTCTGCTTTAACAGGACTGAGAGCGTGTGTGTGTGTCTCTCACTGCACTCTGCTTTAACAGCACTGAGAGCGAGTGTGTGTGTCTCTCTCTCTCACTGCACTCTGCTTTAACAGGACTGAGAGCGTGTGTGTGTCACTCTCTCACTGCACTCTGCTTTAACAGGACTGAGAGCGTGTGTGTGTGTCTCTCACTGCACTCTGCTTTAACAGGACTGAGAGCGTGTGTGTGTCTCTCTCACTGCACTCTGCTTTAACAGGACTGAGAGCGAGTGTGTGTGTCTCTCTCTCACTGCACTCTGCTTTAACAGGACTGAGAGCGTGTGTGTGTCACTCTCACTGCACTCTGCTTTAACAGGACTGAGAGAGTGTGTGTGTCTCTCTCTCTCACTGCACTCTGCTTTAAAAGGACTGAGAGCGAGTGTGTGTGTCTCTAACTGCACTCTGCTTTAACAGGACTGAGAGCGTGTGTGTGTCTCTCACTGCACTCTGCTTTAACAGGACTGAGAGCGTGTGTGTCTCTCACTGCACTCTGCTTTAACAGGACTGAGAGCGTGTGTGTGTCTCTCTCTCACTGCACTCTGCTTTAACAGGACTGAGAGCGTGTGTGTGTCTCTCACTGCACTCTGCTTTAACAGGACTGAGAGCTTGTGTGTGTCTCTCTCACTGCACTCTGCTTTAACAGGACTGAGAGCGTGTGTGTGTGTCTCTCACTGCACTCTGCTTTAACAGGACTGAGAGCGTGTGTGTGTCTCTCACTGCACTCTGCTTTAACAGGACTGAGAGTGTGTGTGTGTCTCTCTCTCACTGCACTCTGCTTTAACAGGACTGAGAGTGTGTGTGTGTCTCTCTCTCACTGCACTCTGCTTTAACAGGACTGAGAGCGTTTGTGTGTCTCTCACTGCACTCTGCTTTAACAGGACTGAGAGCGTGTGTGTGTCTCTCACTGCACTCTGCTTTAACAGGACTGAGAGTGTGTGTGTGTCTCTCTCTCACTGCACTCTGCTTTAACAGGACTGAGAGGGTGTGTGTGTCTCTCTCTCTCACTGCACTCTGCTTTAACAGGACTGAGAGCGTTTGTGTGTCTCTCACTGCACTCTGCTTTAACAGGACTGAGAGCGTGTGTGTGTCTCTCACTGCACTCTGCTTTAACAGGACTGAGAGCGTGTGTGTGTCTCTCTCTCACTGCACTCTGCTTTAACAGGACTGAGAGCGTGTGTGTGTCTCTCACTGCACTCTGCTTTAACAGGACTGAGAGCTTGTGTGTGTCTCTCTCACTGCACTCTGCTTTAACAGGACTGAGAGCGTGTGTGTGTGTCTCTCACTGCACTCTGCTTTAACAGGACTGAGAGCGTGTGTGTGTCTCTCACTGCACTCTGCTTTAACAGGACTGAGAGTGTGTGTGTGTCTCTCTCTCACTGCACTCTGCTTTAACAGGACTGAGAGTGTGTGTGTCTCTCTCCCTCACTGCACTCTGCTTTAACAGGACTGAGAGCGTGTGTGTGTGTCTCTCACTGCACTCTGCTTTAACAGGACTGAGAGCGTGTGTGTGTCTCTCTCACTGCACTCTGCTTTAACAGGACTGAGAGCGTGTGTGTGTCTCTCACTGCACTCTGCTTTAACAGGACTGAGAGCGTGTGTGTGTCTCTCTCACACTGCACTTTGCTTTAACAGGACTGAGAGCGTGTGTGTGTCTCACAGCACTCTGCTTTAACAGGACTGAGACCGTGTGTGTCTCTCTCTCACTGCACTCTGCTTTAACAGGACTGAGAGCGTGTGTGTGTCTCTCCTGCACTCTGCCTTAACAGGACTGAGAGCGTGTGTGTGTCTCTCTCTCACTGCACTCTGCTTTAACAGGACTGAGAGTGTGTGTGTGTCTCTCTCTCACTGCACTCTGCTTTAACAGGACTGAGAGTGTGTGTGTGTCTCTCTCTCACTGCACTCTGCTTTAACAGCACTGAGAGTGTGTGTGTGTCTCTCTCTCTCACTGCACTCTGCTTTAACAGGACTGAGAGCGTGTGTGTGTCTCTCACTGCACTCTGCTTTAACAGCACTGAGAGCGTGTGTGTGTCTCTCTCGCATTGCACTCTGCTTTAACAGAACTGAGAGCGTGTGTGTGTCTCTCACTGCACTCTGCTTTAACAGCACTGAGAGCGTGTGTGTGTCTCTCTCGCATTGCACTCTGCTTTAACAGAACTGAGAGCGTGTGTGTGTCTCTCACTGCACTCTGCTTTAACAGCACTGAGAGTGTGTGTGTGTCTCTCTCTCTCACTGCACTCTGCTTTAACAGGACTGAGAGCGTGTGTGTGTCTCTCACTGCACTCTGCTTTAACAGCACTGAGAGCGTGTGTGTGTCTCTCTCGCATTGCACTCTGCTTTAACAGAACTGAGAGCGTGTGTGTGTCTCTCACTGCACTCTGCTTTAACAGGACTGAGAGCGTGTGTGTGTGTCTCACTGCACTCTGCTTTAACAGGACTGAGAGTGTGTGTGTGTCTCTCTCTCACTGCACTCTGCTTTAACAGGACTGAGAGCGTGTGTGTGTCACTCTCTCACTGCACTCTGCTTTAACAGCACTGAGAGCGTGTGTGTGTCTCTCTCTCTCACTGCACTCTGCTTTAACAGGACTGAGAGCATGTGTGTGTCTCTCTCGCACTGCACTCTGCTCTAACAGGACTGAGAGCGTGTATGTGTCTCTCTCTCACTGCACTCTGCTTTAACAGGACTGAGAGCGTGTGTGTGTGTCTCACTGCACTCTGCTTTAACAGGACTGAGAGCGTGTGTGTGTGTCTCACTGCACTCTGCTTTAACAGGACTGAGAGTGTGTGTGTGTCTCTCTCTCACTGCACTCTGCTTTAACAGGACTGAGAGCGTGTGTGTGTGTCTCTCTCTCACTGCACTCTGCTTTAACAGGACTGAGAGTGTGTGTGTGTGTCTCTCACTGCACTCTGCTTTAACAGGACTGAGAGCGTGTGTGTGTCTCTCTCTCTCACTGCACTCTGCTTTTACAGGACTGAGAGCGTGTGTGTGTCACTCTCTCACTGCACTCTGCTTTAACAGCACTGAAAGTGTGTGTGTGTCTCTCTCTCTCACTGCACTCTGCTTTAACAGGACTGAGAGTGTGTGTGTGTCTCTCTCTCACTGCACTCTGCTTTAACAGCACTGAGAGTGTGTGTGTGTCTCTCTCTCTCACTGCACTCTGCTTTAACAGGACTGAGAGCGTGTGTGTGTCTCTCTCGCACTGCACTCTGCTCTAACAGGACTGAGAGCGTGTGTGTGTCTCTCACTGCACTCTGCTTTAACAGGACTGAGAGCGTGTGTGTGTCTCTCACTGCACTCTGCTTTAACAGGACTGAGAGTGTGTGTGTGTCTCTCTCTCACTGCACTCTGCTTTAACAGCACTGAGAGTGTGTGTGTGTCTCTCTCTCTCACTGCACTCTGCTTTAACAGGACTGAGAGCGTGTGTGTGTCTCTCTCGCACTGCACTCTGCTCTAACAGGACTGAGAGCGTGTGTGTGTCTCTCACTGCACTCTGCTTTAACAGGACTGAGAGCGTGTGTGTGTCTCTCACTGCACTCTGCTTTAACAGGACTGAGAGTGTGTGTGTGTCTCTCTCTCTCACTGCACTCTGCTTTAACAGCACTGAGAGTGTGTGTGTGTCTCTCTCTCTCATTGCACTCTGCTTTAACAGCACTGAGAGTGTGTGTGTGTGTCTCTCACTGCACTCTGCTTTAATAGGACTGAGAGCGTGTGTGTGTGTCTCTCTCACTGCACTCTGCTTTAACAGGACTGAGAGTGTGTGTGTGTCTCTCTCTGCACTCTGCTTTAACAGGACTGAGAGCGTGTGTGTGTCTCTCTCGCACTGCACTCTGCTCTAACAGGACTGAGAGCGTGTGTGTGTCTCTCACTGCACTCTGCTTTAACAGGACTGAGAGCGTGTGTGTGTCTCTCACTGCACTCTGCTTTAACAGGACTGAGAGCGCGTGTGTGTGTGTCTCTCACTGCACTCTGCTTTAACAGGACTGAGAGCGTGTGTGTGTCTCTCACTGCACTCTGCTTTAACAGGACTGAGAGCGTGTGTGTGTCTCTCACTGCACTCTGCTTTAACAGGACTGAGAGTGTGTGTGTGTCTCTCTCTCACTGCACTCTGCTTTAACAGGACTGAGAGCGTGTGTGTGTCTCTCACTGCACTCTGCTTTAACAGGACTGAGAGCGTGTGTGTCTCTCTCACTGCACTCTGCTTTAACAGCACTGAGAGTGTGTGTGTGTGTCTCTCTCTCACTGCACTCTGCTTTAACAGGACTGAGAGCGTGTGTGTGTCTCTCACTGCACTCTGCTTTAACAGCACTGAGAGTGTGTGTGTCTCTCTCTCTCTCACTGCACTCTGCTTTAACAGGACTGAGTCCGTGTATGTGTCTCTCACTGCACTCTGCTTTAACAGGACTGAGAGTTTGTGTGTCTCTCTCTCTCTCACTGCACTCTGCTTTAACAGGACTGAGAGTTTGTGTGTGTGCTTTTGTGTGTTGGGTGTATCGCTGTGTGAGAGGGTGGATCTGAGAGTTTGTTTGTGTGCGTGTATGAGAATTTCTCTCTGTGAGAGTGTGTGTCTCTCTTTGAGAGCATGTCAGTATGTGTCTCTGGGTAAGTGTGTGTCTCTGTGTGAGTATGTGTCTCTGTGTGTGTGAGTGTGTCAGTATGTGCCTCTCTTTGTGAGAGTGTGTCTCTGTGTGTGAGAGTAAATAATGATTGTGGAAATGTTTGCATGTGTCTGAGTGTGTGTCTGTATGGCAGAGAGTGTGTGTAAGAGAGCGTGTGTGTGTGTAAGACAGCGAATGAGACTGTGTGAGAGAGAGTGTGTGTGAGAGCCACGAAGGAGAGCTGCTCAGGCGTCTGTACAGTCTAACCTCTGTCTGCCTTTCTCTCGCTCTCCGTCCAACAGCTCTTCATCGAAACCATCGAGCAGTACACCTTGGAGATCAACACCCCCTTCCAGGTGAGTTACTCCCAGTCAGGGATTCTCTGAACACCTTAGTGCTCAGCTGCTACTGTCTCTCGATCACACAGATCACCACTGCAAACACAGCCTCTATTCTGGGATGGGTCAAAGCACTGACTCATCATGTACATCTCATCCACTCCCGCCTTCCTGTGAGGGTATTTCCCCCTCGTTCCCCAGGAGAAACAAGGCCCCGCCTCTCTGTCTCTTTATCCCCTTCATAAGGTCATAAGATCCCCCACCATCTCATCCTCTGAAATCCCAGTGTGTACACTCCCAGTCTATTCACACACCAATTCTCACAATTCTGGAGCCAACTTTCTCATTTATCCCCCCTTTTGCTCCCCCCACACCATTAATCATCCCCCGGCCGCCCCCCCATGCACATGGTGCCCTCAGGGAGGGAGCTCCAGGACTTGGACCCTGAGGGAACGCCCCAGTGTTGTCACCAAGACCAGAGGGAGTGGCCTCAGAGGGGAACATGCAGGAGTTAACGCGCCACCTCCCCTTCCCACAAGTGGTGGTGGAGGGAGGGGGGTGGTGCCGTCATTCAGAGGGAATGCAGGGCTGCCCCTCTGGGTCAGAGGTTCGGGTAGGGGTGGTCAGTGTCTCGATGGAGGGAGTGGATGGGGAGCGGCTCTGACTGACAGTGTCGAGCATCTCGCGTGTTGTCAGAGCTGCACCACTCTCAGTCTGGGGAGGGTGGAGAGTATACCCCCCCCCCACCGACACTCCTGACATGTGCCTCATTGATGATGGGACAGGGCATTGGGGTGATAGCCAGCAGAGTGAGGGGGGTCTGAGAGACACCAGTCAGCGTACAAATATCTCCCTGAGAGAGAGAGAGAGAGAGAGAGAGGGGACTGAGAGACCCCAGTCAGTGTACAGATATCTCCCTGAGACAGAGAGAGAGAGAGGGGACTGAGAGACACCAGTCAGTGTACAGATATCTCCCTGAGAGAGAGGGGGGACTGAGAGACACCAGTCAGTGTCCAGATATCTCCCTGAGAGAGAGAGGGGGGACTGAGAGACACCAGTCAGTGTCCAGATATCTCCCTGAGAGAGAGAGAGAGGGGACTGAGAGACACCAGTCAGTGTACAGATATCTCCCTGAGAGAGAGAGGGGACTGAGAGACACCAGTCAGTGTACAGATATCTCCCTGAGAGAGAGAGAGGGGACTGGGAGACACCAGTCAGTGTACAGGTATCTCCCTGAGAGAGAGAGGGGGGACTGAGAGACACCAGTCAGTGTACAGATATCTCCCTGAGAGAGAGAGGGGACTGAGAGACACCAGTCAGTGTACAGATATCTCCCTGAGAGAGAGAGGGGACTGAGAGACACCAGTCAGTGTACAGATATCTCCCTGAGAGAGAGAGGGGACTGAGAGACACCAGTCAGTGTACAGATATCTCCCTGAGACAGAAAGAGAGAGGAGACTGAGAGACACCAGTCAGTGTACAGCTATCTCCCTGAGAGAGAGGGGACTCAGAGACACCAGTCAGTGTACAGATATCTCCCTGAGAGAGAGAGAGGGGACTCAGAGACACCAGTCAGTGTACAGATATCTCCCTGAGAGAGAGAGTGAGGGGACTGAGAGACATTAGTCAATGTACAGATATCTTGCTGAGAGAGAGAGGGGAGCCTGAGAGACACCAGTCAGTGTACAGATATCTCCCTGAGAGAGAGAGAGGGGACTGGGAGACACCAGTCAGTGTACAGGTATCTCCCTGAGAGAGAGAGGGGGGACTGAGAGACACCAGTCAGTGTACAGATATCTCCCTGAGAGAGAGAGGGGACTGAGAGACACCAGTCAGTGTACAGATATCTCCCTGAGAGAGAGAGGGGACTGAGAGACACCAGTCAGTGTACAGATATCTCCCTGAGACAGAAAGAGAGAGGGGACTGAGAGACACCAGTCAGTGTACAGATATCTCCCTGAGAGAGAGAGAGAGAGGAGACTGAGAGACACCAGTCAGTGTACAGCTATCTCCCTGAGAGAGAGAGGGGACTGAGAGACACCAGTCAGTGTACAGATATCTCCCTGAGAGAGAGAGAGGGGACTCAGAGACACCAGTCAGTGTACAGATATCTCCCTGAGAGAGAGAGAGGGGACTCAGAGACACCAGTCAGTGTACAGATATCTCCCTGAGAGAGAGAGTGAGGGGACTGAGAGACATTAGTCAATGTACAGATATCTTGCTGAGAGAGAGAGGGGAGCCTGAGAGACACCAGTCAGTGTACAGATATCTCCCTGAGAGAGAGAGAGGGGACTGAGAGACACCAGTCAGTATACAGATATCTCCCTGACAGAGAGAGGGGACTGAGAGACACCAGTCAGTGTACAGATATCTCCCTGAGAGAGAGAGGGGACTGAGAGACACCAGTCAGTGTACAGATATCTCCCTGAGAGTGAGAGGGGACTGAGAGACACCAGTCAGTGTACAGATATCTCCCTGAGAGAGAGGGGACTGAGAGACACCAGTCAGTGTACAGATATCTCCCTGAGAGAGAGAGGGGGGACTGAGAGACACCAGTCAGTGTACAGATATCTCCCTGAGAGAGAGGGGACTGAGAGACACCAGTCAGTGTACAGATATTTCTCTGAGAGAGAGGGGACTGAGAGACACCAGACAGTGTACAGATATCTCCCTGAGAGAGAGGGGGGGACTGAGAGACACCAGACAGTGAACAGATATCTCCCTGAGACAGAAAGAGAGAGGGGACTGAGAGACACCAGTCAGTGTACAGCTATCTCCCTGAGAGAGAGGGGACTCAGAGACACCATTCAGTGTACAGATATCTCCCTGAGAGTGAGAGGGGACTGAGAGACACCAGTCAGTGTACAGATATCTCCCTGAGAGAGAGGGGACTGAGAGACATCAGTCAGTGTACAGATATCTCCCTGAGAGAGAGAGAGAGAGGGGACTCAGAGACACCAGTCAGTGTACAGATATCTCCCTGAGAGAGAGGGGACTCAGAGACACCAGTCAGTGTACAGATATCTCCCTGAGAGAGGGGGGACTGAGAGACACCAGTCAGTGTACAGATATTTCTCTGAGAGAGAGGGGACTGAGAGACACCAGTCACTGTACTGATATCTCCCTGAGAGAGAGGGGACTGAGAGACACCAGTCAGTGTACAGATATCTCCCTGAGAGAGAGAGGGGACTGAGAGATACCAGTCAGTGTACAGATATCTCCCTGAGAGAGAGAGGGGACTGAAGACACGAGTCAGTGTACAGATATCTCCCTGAGAGAGAGGGGACTCAGAGACACCAGTCGGTGTACAGATATCTCCCTGAGAGAGAGAGTGAGGGGACTGAGAGACATTAGTCAGTGTACAGATATCTTGCTGAGAGAGAGAGGGGAGCCTGAGAGACACCAGTCAGTGTACAGATATCTCCCTGAGAGAGAGGGGGGGACTGAGAGACACCAGTCAGTGTACAGATATCTCCCTGAGAGAGAGAGAGAGGACTGAGAGACACCAGTCAGTGTACAGATATCTCCCTGAGAGAGAGGGGACTGAGAGACACCAGTCAGTGTACAGATATCTCCCTGAGAGACAGAGGGGACTGAGAGATACCAGTCAGTGCACAGATATCTCCCTGAGAGAGAGGGGACTGAGAGACACCAGTCAGTGTACAGATATCTCCCAGAGAGAGAGAGGGGACTGAGAGACACCAGTCAGTGTACAGATATCTCCCTGAGACAGAGAGAGAGAGAGGGGACTGAGAGACACCAGTCAGTGTACAGCTATCTCCCTGAGAGAGAGGGGACTCAGAGACACCAGTCAGTGTACTGATATCTCCCTGAGAGAGGGGGGACTGAGAGACACCAGTCAGCGTACAGATATCTCCCTGAGAGAGGGGGGACTGAGAGACACCAGTCAGTGTACAGATATCTCTCTGAGAGAGAGAGGGGACTGAGAGACACCAGTCAGTGTACAGATATCTCCCTGAGAGAGAGAGGGGACTGAGAGACATTAGTCAGTGTACAGATATCTTGCTGAGAGAGAGAGGGGAGTCTGAGAGACACCAGTCAGTGTACAGATATCTCCCTGAGACAGGGAGAGAGGGGGACTGACAGACACCAGTCAGTGCACAGGTATCTCCCTGAGAGAGGGAGAGGGGAGTGAGAAATGACAGTCAGTGTACAGATTTCTCCCTGAAAGACAGAGAGGGGACTGAGAGACACCAGTTAGTGTACAGATATCTCCCTGAGAGAGAGAGGGGAATGAGAGACGCCAGTCAGTGTACAGATATCTCCCTGAGAAAGAGAGAGAGGGGGGACTGAGAGATCCCAGTCAGTGTACAGATATATCCCTGAGAGAGAGAGAGACGGGACTGAGAGATCCCAGTCAGTGCACAGATATCTCCCTGAGAAAGAGAGGGAACTGAGAGACGCCAGTCAGTGTACAGATATCTCCCTGAGAGAGAGAGGGGTTTAAGAGACACCAGTCAGTGTACAGATATCTCCCTGAGAAAGAGACAGAGGGGGGACTGAAGGATCAGAGTCAGTGTATAGATATCTCCCTGAGAGAGAGAGAGAGACGGGACTGAGAGATCACAGTCAGTGTACAGATATCTCCCTGAGAAAGAGAGGGAACTTGAGAGACGCCAGTCAGTGTACAGATATCGAAATGTGTTGCTGGAAAAACGGAGCAGGTCAGGCAGCATCTCGGGAACAGGAGAATCGACGTTTCGGGCATTAGCCCTTCTTCAGGAATGCCCGAAACGTCGATTCTCCTGTTCCCTAGATGCTGCCTGACCTGCTGCGTTTTTCCAGCAACACATTTCCATCTCTGATCTCCAGCATCTGCAGACCTGACTTTCTCCTCCAGTGTACAGATATCTCCCTGAGAGAGAGAGACAACTGAGATATCCCAGTCAAAGTACAGATATCTTCCTGAGAGAGAGAGGGGACTGAGAGACACCAGTCAGTGTACAGGTATCTCCCTGAGTGAGAGAGGGGATTGAGAGACGCCAGTCAGTGTACAGATATCAACCTGAGAGAGAGGGGACTGAGAGACACCAGTCAGTATAGAGACATCTCCCTGAGAGAGAGAGGGGAGCCTGAGAGATCACAGTCAGTGTACAGATATCACCCTGAGAGAGAGAGGGGGTCTGTGAGACACCAGTCAGTGTACAGATATCTCCCTGAGAGAGAGAGGGGACTGAGAGACACCAGTCAGTGTACAGGTATCTCCCTGAGAGAGGGAGAGGGTAGTGAGAGAGACCAGTCAGGGTACAAATATCTCCCTGAGAGTGACGGGGGACTGAGAGACACCAGTCAGTGTACAAATATCTCCCTTAGTAAGAGAGGGAACTGAGAGACACCAATCAGTGTACAGATATCTCCCTGAGAGAGAGAGAGGGTACTGAGAGACATCAGTCAGTGTACAGAAATCTCCCTGAGATAGAGAGGGGACTGAGAGACACCAGTCAGTGTACAGATATCTCCCTGAGAAAAAGAGAGAGGTGGGAGTGAGAGATGACAGTCAGTGTACCGATTTCTCCCTGAGAGAGAGAGAGGGAACTGTGAGACACCAGTCAGTGCAAAGATATCTCCCTGAGAAAGCGAGGGGACTGAGAGACACCAGTCAGTGTACAGAAATCTCCCTGAGACAGAGAGGGGACTGAGAGACACCAGTTAGTGTACAGATATCTCCCTGAGACAGACAGGGGACTGAGAGACGCCAGTCAGTGTACAGATATCTCCCTGAGAAAGAGAGAGAGGGGGAACTGAGAGATCAGAGTCAGTGTACAGATATCTCCCTGAGAGAGAAAGGGGACTGAGAGATACCAGTCAGTGCACAGATATCTCCCTGAGACAGAGAGAGAGAGGGGTCTGAGAGACACCAGTCAGTGTACAGATATCTCCCTGAGAGAGAGAGAGAGGGGAGCCTGAGAGATCACAGTCAGTGTACAGATTTCTCCCTGAGAGAGAGACAGGGAACTGTGAGACACCAGTCAGTGTAAAGATATCTCCCTGAGAAAGAGAGGGGACTGAGAGACACCAGTCAGTGTACAGATATCTCCCTGAGAGAGAGAGAGAGGGGAGCCTGAGAGATCACAGTCAGTGTACAGATATCACCCTGAGAGAGAGAGGGGGTCTGTGAGACACCAGTCAGTGTACAGATATCTCCCTGAGAGAGAGAGGGGACTGGGAAACACCAGTCAGTGTACACGTATCTCCCTGAGAGAGGGAGAGGGTAGTGAGAGAGACCAGTCAGGGTACAAATATCTCCCTGAGAGTGAGGGGGAACTGAGAGACACCAATCAGTGTACAAATATCTCCCTGAGAGAGAGAGAGGGTACTGAGAGACACCAGTCAGTGTACAGAAATCTCCCTGAGATAGAGAGGGGACTGAGAGACACCAGTCAGTGTACAGATATCTCCCTGAGAAAAAGAGAGAGGTGGGAGTGAGAGATGACAGTCAGTGTACCGATTTCTCCCTGAGAGAGAGAGAGAGGGAACTGTGAGACACCAGTCAGTGTAAAGATATCTCCCTGAGAAAGAGAGGGGACTGAGAGATACCGGTCAGTGTACAGAAATCTCCCTGAGACAGAGAGGGAACTGAGAGACACCAGTTAGTGTACAGATATCTCCCTGAGACAGACAGGGGACTGAGAGACGCCAGTCAGTGTACAGATATCTCCCTGAGAAAGAGAGAGAGGGGGGACTGAGAGATCACAGTCAGTGTACAGATATATCCCTGAGAGAGAGAGAGGGGACTGAGAGACACCAGTCAGTGTACAGATATCTCCCTGAGAAAGAGAGAGAGGGTGGACTGAGAGATCAGAGTCAGTGTACAGATATCTCCCTGAGAGAGAAAGGGGACTGAGAGATACCAGTCAGTGCACAGATATCTCCCTGAGACAGAGAGAGAGAGGGGTCTGAGAGACACCAGTCAGTGTACAGATATCTCCCTGAGAGAGAGAGTGAGGGGACTGAGAGACATTTGTCATTGTACAGATATCTTGCTGTGAGAGAGGGGAGCCTGAGAGACACCAGTCAGTGTACAGATATCTCCCTGAGAGAGAGAGAGAGGGGACTGAGAGAGACCAGTCAGTGTACAGATATCTCCCTGAGAGAGAGAGAGGGGACTGAGAGACACCAGTCAGTGTACAGATATCTCCCTGAGAGAGGGGGGACTGAGAGACACCAGTCAATGTACAGATATCTCCCTGAGAGAGGGAGGGGTCTGAGAGACACCAGTCAGTGTACAGATATCTCCCTGAGAGAGATGGGGGGGGGACTGAGAGACACCAGTCAGTGTACAGATATCTCCCTGAGAGAGAGAGGGGACTGAGAGACACCAGTCAGTGCACAGATATCTCCCTGAGAGAGAGAGAGAGGGGACTGAGAGACACCAGTCAGTGTACAGGTATCTCCCTGAGAAAGAGAGAGAGGGGGGACTGAGAGATCCCAGTCAGTGCACAGATATCTCCCTGAGAAAGAGAGGGAACTGAGAGACGCCAGTCAGTGTACAGATACCTCCCTGAGAGAGAGAGGGGATTAAGAGACACCAGTCAGTGTACAGATATCTCCCTGAGAAAGAGACAGAGGGGGGACTGAAGGATCAGAGTCAGTATATAGATATCTCCCTGAGAGAGAGAGAGACGGGACTGAGAGATCACAGTCAGTGTACAGATATCTCCCTGAGAAAGAGAGGGAACTTGAGAGACACCAGTCAGTGTACAGATATCGAAATGTGTTGCAGGAAAAACGGAGCAGGTCAGGCAGCATCTCGGGAACAGGAGAATCGACGTTTCGGGCATTAGCCCTTCTTCAGGAATGCCCGAAACGTCGATTCTCCTGTTCCCTAGATGCTGCCTGACCTGCTGCGTTTTTCCAGCAACACATTTCCATCTCTGATTTCCAGCATCTGCAGACCTGACTTTCTCCTCCAGTGTACAGATATCTCCCTGAGAGAGAGAGACAACTGAGATATCCCAGTCAAAGTACAGATATCTTCCTGAGAGAGAGAGGGGACTGAGAGACACCAGTCAGTGTACAGATATCTTCCTGAGAGAGAGAGGGGACTGAGAGACACCAGTCAGTGTACAGGTATCTCCCTGAGTGAGAGAGGGGACTGAGAGACGCCAGTCAGTGTACAGATATCAACCTGAGAGAGAGGGGACTGAGAGACACCAGTCAGTGTAGAGACATCTCCCTGAGAGAGAGAGGGGAGCCTGAGAGATCACAGTCAGTGTACAGATATCACCCTGAGAGAGAGAGGGGGTCTGTGAGACACCAGTCAGTGTACAGATATCTCCCTGAGAGAGAGAGGGGACTGGGAGACACCAGTCAGTGTACAGGTATCTCCCTGAGAGAGGGAGAGGGTAGTGAGAGAGACCAGTCAGGGTACAAATATCTCCCTGAGAGTGAGGGGGGACTGAGAGACACCAGTCAGTGTACAAATATCTCCCTTAGTAAGAGAGGGAACTGAGAGACACCAATCAGTGTACAGATATCTCCATGAGAGAGAGAGAGAGTACTGAGAGACACCAGTCAGTGTACAGAAATCTCCCTGAGATAGAGAGGGGACTGAGAGACACCAGTCAGTGTACAGATATCTCCCTGAGAAAAAGAGAGAGGTGGGAGTGAGAGATGACAGTCAGTGTACCGATTTCTCCCTGAGAGAGAGAGAGAGGGAACTGTGAGACACCAGTCAGTGTAAAGATATCTCCCTGAGAAAGAGAGGAGATTGAGAGATACCTGTCAGTGAACAGAAATCTCCCTGACACAGAGAGGGAACTGAGAGACACCAGTTAGTGTACAGATATCTCCCTGAGACAGACAGGGGACTGAGAGACGCCAGTCAGTGTACAGATATCTCCCTGAGAAAGAGAGAGAGGGGGGACTGAGAGATCACAGTCAGTGTACAGATATATCCCTGAGAGAGAGAGAGAGGGGACTGAGAGACACCAGTCAGTGTACAGATATCTCCCTGAGAGAGAGAGAGAGAGAGAGGGGACTGAGTGAGACCAGTCAGTGTACAGATATCTCCCTGAGAGAGATAGGGGGGATGGAGAGACACCAGTCAGTGCACAGATATCTCCCTGAGAGAGAGGGGACTGAGAGACACCAGTCAGTGTACAGATATCTCCCTGAGAGAGAGAGAGAGGGGAGCCTGAGAGATCACAGTCAGTGTACAGATATCACCCTGAGAGAGAGAGGGGGTCTGTGAGACACCAGTCAGTGTACAGATATCTCCCTGAGAGAGAGAGGGGACTGGGAAACACCAGTCAGTGTACACGTATCTCCCTGAGAGAGGGAGAGGGTAGTGAGAGAGACCAGTCAGGGTACAAATATCTCCCTGAGAGTGAGGGGGAACTGAGAGACACCAATCAGTGTACAGATATCTCCCTGAGAGAGAGAGAGGGTACTGAGAGACACCAGTCAGTGTACAGAAATCTCCCTGAGATAGAGAGGGGACTGAGAGACACCAGTCAGTGTACAGATATCTCCCTGAGAAAAAGAGAGAGGTGGGAGTGAGAGATGACAGTCAGTGTACCGATTTCTCCCTGAGAGAGAGAGAGAGGGAACTGTGAGACACCAGTCAGTGTAAAGATATCTCCCTGAGAAAGAGAGGGGACTGAGAGATACCGGTCAGTGTACAGAAATCTCCCTGAGACAGAGAGGGGACTGAGAGACACCAGTTAGTGTACAGATATCTCCCTGAGACAGACAGGGGACTGAGAGACGCCAGTCAGTGTACAGATATCTCCCTGAGAAAGAGAGAGAGGGGGGACTGAGAGATCACAGTCAGTGTACAGATATATCCCTGAGAGAGAGAGAGGGGACTGAGAGACACCAGTCAGTGTACAGATATCTCCCTGAGAAAGAGAGAGAGGGTGGACTGAGAGATCAGAGTCAGTGTACAGATATCTCCCTGAGAGAGAAAGGGGACTGAGAGATACCAGTCAGTGCACAGATATCTCCCTGAGACAGAGAGAGAGAGGGGACTGAGAGACACCAGTCAGTGTACAGATATCTCCCTGAGAGAGAGAGTGAGGGGACTGAGAGACATTAGTCAGTGTACAGATATCTTGCTGAGAGAGAGAGAGGGGAGCCTGAGAGACACCAGTCAGTGTACAGATATCTCCCTGAGACAGGGAGAGAGGGGACTGAGAGACACGAGTAAGTGCACACACGTCTCCCTGTGAGAGAGGTGGGACTGAGAGACACCAGTCAGTGTACAGATATCTCCCTGAGAGAGGGGGGACTGAGAGACACCAGTCAGTGTACAGATATCTCCCTGAGAGAGAGAGGGGACTGAGAGACACCAGTCAGTGTACAGATATCTCCCTGAGAGAGAGAGTGAGGGGACTGAGAGACACCAGTCAGTGTACAGATATCTCCCTGAGAGAGATGGCGGGGGGGACTGAGAGACACCAGTCAGTGTACAGATATCTCCCTGAGAGAGAGAGAGAGAGAGAGAGAGAGGGGACTGAGAGACACCAGTCAGTGTACAGATATCTCCCTGAGAGAGAGAGGGGACTGAGAGACACCAGACATTGTACAGATATCTCCCTGAGAGAGAAGGGGGGACTGAGAGACACCAGTCAGTGTACAGATATCTCCCTGAGAGAGAGAGGGGACTGAGAGATACCAGTCAGGGTACAAATATCTCCCTGAGAGTGAGGGGGGACTGAGAGACACCAGTCAGTGCACAAATATCTCCCTTAGTAAGAGAGGGGACTGAGAGAGACACCAGTCAGTGTTCAGATATCTCCCTGAGACAGAGACGGGACTGAGAGACACCAGTCAGTGTACAGATATCTCCCTGAGAAAAAGAGAGAGGTGATAGTGAGAGATGACAGTCAGTGTACAGATTTCTCCCTGAGAGAGAGACAGGGAACTGTGAGACACCAGTCAGTGTAAAGATATCTCCCTGAGAAAGAGAGGGGACTGAGAGACACCAGTCAGTGTACAGATATCTCCCTGAGACAGACAGGGGACTGAGAGACACCAGTCAGTGTACAGATATCTCCCTGAGAAAGAGAGAGCGAGGGGACTGAGAGATCACAGTCAGTGTACAGATATATCCCTGAGAGAGAGAGGGGATTGAGAGACACCAGTCAGTGTACAGATATCTCCCTGAGAAAGAGAGAGAGGGGGGACTGAGAGATACCAGTCAGTGCACAGATATCTCCCTGAGACAGAGTCAGAGAGGGGACTTAGAGACACCAGTCAGTGTACAGATATCTCCCTGAGAGAGAGAATGAGGGGACTGAGAGACATTAGTCAGTGTACAGATATCTTGATGAGAGAGAGAGGGGAGCCTGAGAGACACCAGTCAGTGTACAGGTATCTCCCTGAGAGTGAGGGGGGACTGAGAGACACCAGTCAGTGTACAAATATCTCCCTTAGTAAGAGAGGGAACTGAGAGACACCAATCAGTGTACAGATATCTCCCTGAGAGAGAGAGAGGGTACTGAGAGACACCAGTCAGTGTACAGATATCTCCCTGAAAGAGAGAGGGGACTGAGAGACACCAGTCAGTGTACAGATATCTCCCTGAGAGAGGGAGAGGGGAGTGAGAGAGACCAGTCAGGGTACAAATATCTCCCTGAGAGTGAGGGGGGACTGAGAGACACCAGTCAGTGCACAAATATCTCCCTTAGTAAGAGAGGGGACTGAGAGAGACACCAGTCAGTGTACAGAAATCTCCCTGAGATAGAGAGGGGACTGAGAGACACCAGTCAGTGTACAGATATCTCCCTGAGAAAAAGAGAGAGGTGGGAGTGAGAGATGACAGTCAGTGTACCGATTTCTCCCTGAGAGAGAGAGAGAGGGAACTGTGAGACACCAGTCAGTGTAAAGATATCTCCCTGAGAAAGAGAGGGGACTGAGAGATACCGGTCAGTGTACAGAAATCTCCCTGAGACAGAGAGGGAACTGAGAGACACCAGTTAGTGTACAGATATCTCCCTGAGACAGACAGGGGACTGAGAGACGCCAGTCAGTGTACAGATATCTCCCTGAGAAAGAGAGAGAGGGGGGACTGAGAGATCACAGTCAGTGTACAGATATATCCCTGAGAGAGAGAGAGGAGACTGAGAGACACCAGTCAGTGTACAGATATCTCCCTGAGAAAGAGAGAGAGGGTGGACTGAGAGATCAGAGTCAGTGTACAGATATCTCCCTGAGAGAGAAAGGGGACTGAGAGATACCAGTCAGTGCACAGATATCTCCCTGAGACAGAGAGAGAGAGGGGACTGAGAGACACCAGTCAGTGTACAGATATCTCCCTGAGAGAGAGAGTGAGGGGACTGAGAGACATTAGTCAGTGTACAGATATCTTGCTGAGAGAGAGAGAGGGGAGCCTGAGAGACACCAGTCAGTGTACAGATATCTCCCTGAGACAGGGAGAGAGGGGACTGAGAGACACGAGTAAGTGCACACACGTCTCCCTGTGAGAGAGGTGGGACTGAGAGACACCAGTCAGTGTACAGATATCTCCCTGAGAGAGGGGGGACTGAGAGACACCAGTCAGTGTACAGATATATCTCTGAGAGAGAGGGGACTGAGAGACACCAGTCAGTGTACAGATATCTCCCTGAGAGAGAGAGAGGGGACTGAGAGACACCAGTCAGTGTACAGATATCTCCCTGAGAGAGGGAGAGGGGAGTGAGAGAGACCAGTCAGGGTACAAATATCTCCCTGAGAGTGAGGGGGGACTGAGAGAGACACCAGTCAGTGTTCAGATATCTCCCTGAGACAGAGACGGGACTGAGAGACACCAGTCAGTGTACAGATATCTCCCTGAGAAAAAGAGAGAGGTGATAGTGAGAGATGACAGTCAGTGTACAGATTTCTCCCTGAGAGAGAGACAGGGAACTGTGAGACACCAGTCAGTGTAAAGATATCTCCCTGAGAAAGAGAGGGGACTGAGAGACACCAGTCAGTGTACAGATATCTCCCTGAGACAGACACGGGACTGAGAGACACCAGTCAGTGTACAGATATCTCCCTGAGAAAGAGAGAGCGAGGGGACTGAGAGATCACAGTCAGTGTACAGATATATCCCTGAGAGAGAGAGGGGATTGAGAGACACCAGTCAGTGTACAGATATCTCCCTGAGAAAGAGAGAGAGGGGGGACTGAGAGATACCAGTCAGTGCACAGATATCTCCCTGAGACAGAGTCAGAGAGGGGACTTCGAGACACCAGTCAGTGTACAGATATCTCCCTGAGAGAGAGAATGAGGGGACTGAGAGACATTAGTCAGTGTACAGATATCTTGATGAGAGAGAGAGGGGAGCCTGAGAGACACCAGTCAGTGTACAGGTATCTCCCTGAGAGTGAGGGGGGACTGAGAGACACCAGTCAGTGTACAAATATCTCCCTTAGTAAGAGAGGGAACTGAGAGACACCAATCAGTGTACAGATATCTCCCTGAGAGAGAGAGAGGGTACTGAGAGACACCAGTCAGTGTACAGAAATCTCCCTGAGATAGAGAGGGGACTGAGAGACACCAGTCAGTGTACAGATATCTCCCTGAGAAAAAGAGAGAGGTGGGAGTGAGAGATGACAGTCAGTGTACCGATTTCTCCCTGAGAGAGAGAGAGAGGGAACTGTGAGACACCAGTCAGTGTAAAGATATCTCCCTGAGAAAGAGAGGGGACTGAGAGATACCGGTCAGTGTACAGAAATCTCCCTGAGACAGAGAGGGAACTGAGAGACACCAGTTAGTGTACAGATATCTCCCTGAGACAGACAGGGGACTGAGAGACGCCAGTCAGTGTACAGATATCTCCCTGAGAAAGAGAGAGAGGGGGGACTGAGAGATCACAGTCAGTGTACAGATATATCCCTGAGAGAGAGAGAGGGGACTGAGAGACACCAGTCAGTGTACAGATATCTCCCTGAGAAAGAGAGAGAGGGTGGACTGAGAGATCAGAGTCAGTGTACAGATATCTCCCTGAGAGGGAAAGGGGACTGAGAGATACCAGTCAGTGCACAGATATCTCCCTGAGACAGAGAGAGAGAGGGGACTGAGAGACACCAGTCAGTGTACAGATATCTCCCTGAGAGAGAGAGTGAGGGGACTGAGAGACATTAGTCAGTGTACAGATATCTTGCTGAGAGAGAGAGAGGGGAGCCTGAGAGACACCAGTCAGTGTACAGATATCTCCCTGAGACAGGGAGAGAGGGGACTGAGAGACACGAGTAAGTGCACACACGTCTCCCTGTGAGAGAGGTGGGACTGAGAGACACCAGTCAGTGTACAGATATCTCCCTGAGAGAGGGGGGACTGAGAGACACCAGTCAGTGTACAGATATCTCCCTGATAGAGAGAGGGGACTGAGAGACACCAGTCAGTGTACAGATATCTCCCTGAGAGAGAGTGAGGGGACTGAGAGACACCAGTCAGTGTAGAGACATCTCCCTGAGAGAGAGAGGGGAGCCTGAGAGATCACAGTCAGTGTACAGATATCACCCTGAGAGAGAGAGATGGGGTGTGTGAGACACCAGTCAGTGTACAGATATCTCCCTGAGAGAGAGAGGGGACTGAGAGACACCAGTCAGTGTACAGGTATCTCCCTGAGAGAGGGAGAGGGTAGTGAGAGAGACCAGTCAGGGTACAAATATCTCCCTGAGAGTGACGGGGGACTGAGAGACACCAGTCAGTGTACAAATATCTCCCTTAGTAAGAGAGGGAACTGAGAGACACCAATCAGTGTACAGATATCTCCCTGAGAGAGAGAGAGGGTACTGAGAGACATCAGTCAGTGTACAGAAATCTCCCTGAGATAGAGAGGGGACTGAGAGACACCAGTCAGTGTACAGATATCTCCCTGAGAAAAAGAGAGAGGTGGGAGTGAGAGATGACAGTCAGTGTACCGATTTCTCCCTGAGAGAGAGAGAGGGAACTGTGAGACACCAGTCAGTGCAAAGATATCTCCCTGAGAAAGAGAGGGGACTGAGAGACACCAGTCAGTGTACAGAAATCTCCCTGAGACAGAGAGGGGACTGAGAGACACCAGTTAGTGTACAGATATCTCCCTGAGACAGACAGGGGACTGAGAGACGCCAGTCAGTGTACAGATATCTCCCTGAGAAAGAGAGAGAGGGGGGACTGAGAGATCACAGTCAGTGTACAGATATATCCCTGAGAGAGAGAGAGGGGACTGAGAGACACCAGTCAGTGTACAGATATCTCCCTGAGAAAGAGAGAGAGGGTGGACTGAGAGATCAGAGTCAGTGTACAGATATCTCCCTGAGAGAGAAAGGGGACTGAGAGATACCAGTCAGTGCACAGATATCTCCCTGAGACAGAGAGAGAGAGGGGTCTGAGAGACACCAGTCAGTGTACAGATATCTCCCTGAGAGAGAGAGTGAGGGGACTGAGAGACATTAGTCATTGTACAGATATCTTGCTGTGAGAGAGAGGGGAGCCTGAGAGACACCAGTCAGTGTACAGATATCTCCCTGAGAGAGAGAGAGAGGGGACTGAGAGAGACCAGTCAGTGTACAGATATCTCCCTGAGAGAGAGAGAGGGGACTGAGAGACACCAGTCAGTGTACAGATATCTCCCTGAGAGAGGGGGGACTGAGAGACACCAGTCAATGTACAGATATCTCCCTGAGAGAGGGAGGGGACTGAGAGACACCAGTCAGTGTACAGATATCTCCCTGAGAGAGGGGGGACTGAGAGACACCAGTCAATGTACAGATATCTCCCTGAGAGAGGGAGGGGTCTGAGAGACACCAGTCAGTGTACAGATATCTCCCTGAGAGAGATGGGGGGGGGACTGAGAGACACCAGTCAGTGTGCAGATATCTCCCTGAGAGAGAGAGGGGACTGAGAGACACCAGTCAGTGCACAGATATCTCCCTGAGAGAGAGAGAGAGGGGACTGAGAGACACCAGTCAGTGCACAGGTATCTCCCTGAGAAAGAGAGAGAGGGGGGACTGAGAGATCCCAGTCAGTGTACAGATATATCCCTGAGAGAGAGAGAGAGACGGGACTGAGAGATCCCAGTCAGTGCACAGATATCTCCCTGAGAAAGAGAGGGAACTGAGAGACGCCACTCAGTGTACAGATACCTCCCTGAGAGAGAGAGGGGATTAAGAGACACCAGTCAGTGTACAGATATCTCCCTGAGAAAGAGACAGAGGGGGGACTGAAGGATCAGAGTCAGTATATAGATATCTCCCTAGGAGAGAGAGAGACGGGACTGAGAGATCACAGTCAGTGTACAGATATCTCCCTGAGAAAGAGAGGGAACTTGAGAGACGCCAGTCAGTGTACAGATATCGAAATGTGTTGCTGGAAAAACGGAGCAGGTCAGGCAGCATCTCGGGAACAGGAGAATCGACGTTTCGGGCATGAGCCCTTCTTCAGGAATGCCCGAAACGTCGATTCTCCTGTTCCCTAGATGCTGCCTGACCTGCTGCGTTTTTCCAGCAACACATTTCCATCTCTGATCTCCAGCATCTGCAGACCTGACTTTCTCCTCCAGTGTACAGATATCTCCCTGAGAGAGAGAGACAACTGAGATATCCCAGTCAAAGTACAGATATCTTCCTGAGAGAGAGAGGGGACTGAGAGACACCAGTCAGTGTACAGATATCTTCCTGAGAGAGAGAGGGGACTGAGAGACACCAGTCAGTGTACAGGTATCTCCCTGAGTGAGAGAGGGGACTGAGAGACGCCAGTCAGTGTACAGATATCAACCTGAGAGAGAGGGGACTGAGAGACACCAGTCAGTGTAGAGACATCTCCCTGAGAGAGAGAGGGGAGCCTGAGAGATCACAGTCAGTGTACAGATATCACCCTGAGAGAGAGAGGGGGTCTGTGAGACACCAGTCAGTGTACAGATATCTCCCTGAGAGACAGAGGGGACTGGGAGACACCAGTCAGTGTACAGGTATCTCCCTGAGAGAGGGAGAGGGTAGTGAGAGAGACCAGTCAGGGTACAAATATCTCCCTGAGAGTGAGGGGGGACTGAGAGACACCAGTCAGTGTACAAATATCTCCCTTCGTAAGAGAGGGAACTGAGAGACACCAATCAGTGTACAGATATCTCCCTGAGAGAGAGAGAGGGTACTGAGAGACACCAGTCAGTGTACAGAAATCTCCCTGAGATAGAGAGGGGACTGAGAGACACCAGTCAGTGTACAGATATCTCCCTGAGAAAAAGAGAGAGGTGGGAGTGAGAGATGACAGTCAGTGTACCGATTTCTCCCTGAGAGAGAGAGAGAGGGAACTGTGAGACACCAGTCAGTGTAAAGATATCTCCCTGAGAAAGAGAGGAGATTGAGAGATACAGGTCAGTGAACAGAAATCTCCCTGACACAGAGAGGGAACTGAGAGACACCAGTTAGTGTACAGATATCTCCCTGAGACAGACAGGGGACTGAGAGACGCCAGTCAGTGTACAGATATCTCCCTGAGAAAGAGAGAGAGGGGGGACTGAGAGATCACAGTCAGTGTACAGATATATCCCTGAGAGAGAGAGAGGGGACTGAGAGACACCAGTCAGTGTACAGATATCTCCCTGAGAAAGAGAGAGAGGGTGGACTGAGAGATCAGAGTCAGTGTACAGATATCTCCCTGAGAGAGAAAGGGGACTGAGAGATACCAGTCAGTGCACAGATATCTCCCTGAGAAAGAGAGGGGACTGAGAGACACCAGTCAGTGTACAGAAATCTCCCTGAGACAGAGAGGGGACTGAGAGACACCAGTTAGTGTACAGATATCTCCCTGAGACAGACAGGGGACTGAGAGACGCCAGTCAGTGTACAGATATCTCCCTGAGAAAGAGAGAGAGGGGGGACTGAGAGATCACAGTCAGTGTACAGATATATCCCTGAGAGAGAGAGAGGGGACTGAGAGACACCAGTCAGTGTACAGATATCTCCCTGAGAAAGAGAGAGAGGGTGGACTGAGAGATCAGAGTCAGTGTACAGATATCTCCCTGAGAGAGAAAGGGGACTGAGAGATACCAGTCAGTGCACAGATATCTCCCTGAGACAGAGAGAGAGAGGGGTCTGAGAGACACCAGTCAGTGTACAGATATCTCCCTGAGAGAGAGAGTGAGGGGACTGAGAGACATTAGTCATTGTACAGATATCTTGCTGTGAGAGAGAGGGGAGCCTGAGAGACACCAGTCAGTGTACAGATATCTCCCTGAGAGAGAGAGAGAGGGGACTGAGAGAGACCAGTCAGTGTACAGATATCTCCCTGAGAGAGAGAGAGGGGACTGAGAGACACCAGTCAGTGTACAGATATCTCCCTGAGAGAGGGGGGACTGAGAGACACCAGTCAATGTACAGATATCTCCCTGAGAGAGGGAGGGGACTGAGAGACACCAGTCAGTGTACAGATATCTCCCTGAGAGAGGGGGGACTGAGAGACACCAGTCAATGTACAGATATCTCCCTGAGAGAGGGAGGGGTCTGAGAGACACCAGTCAGTGTACAGATATCTCCCTGAGAGAGATGGGGGGGGGACTGAGAGACACCAGTCAGTGTGCAGATATCTCCCTGAGAGAGAGAGGGGACTGAGAGACACCAGTCAGTGCACAGATATCTCCCTGAGAGAGAGAGAGAGGGGACTGAGAGACACCAGTCAGTGCACAGGTATCTCCCTGAGAAAGAGAGAGAGGGGGGACTGAGAGATCCCAGTCAGTGTACAGATATATCCCTGAGAGAGAGAGAGAGACGGGACTGAGAGATCCCAGTCAGTGCACAGATATCTCCCTGAGAAAGAGAGGGAACTGAGAGACGCCACTCAGTGTACAGATACCTCCCTGAGAGAGAGAGGGGATTAAGAGACACCAGTCAGTGTACAGATATCTCCCTGAGAAAGAGACAGAGGGGGGACTGAAGGATCAGAGTCAGTATATAGATATCTCCCTGAGAGAGAGAGAGACGGGACTGAGAGATCACAGTCAGTGTACAGATATCTCCCTGAGAAAGAGAGGGAACTTGAGAGACGCCAGTCAGTGTACAGATATCGAAATGTGTTGCTGGAAAAACGGAGCAGGTCAGGCAGCATCTCGGGAACAGGAGAATCGACGTTTCGGGCATGAGCCCTTCTTCAGGAATGCCCGAAACGTCGATTCTCCTGTTCCCTAGATGCTGCCTGACCTGCTGCGTTTTTCCAGCAACACATTTCCATCTCTGATCTCCAGCATCTGCAGACCTGACTTTCTCCTCCAGTGTACAGATATCTCCCTGAGAGAGAGAGACAACTGAGATATCCCAGTCAAAGTACAGATATCTTCCTGAGAGAGAGAGGGGACTGAGAGACACCAGTCAGTGTACAGATATCTTCCTGAGAGAGAGAGGGGACTGAGAGACACCAGTCAGTGTACAGGTATCTCCCTGAGTGAGAGAGGGGACTGAGAGACGCCAGTCAGTGTACAGATATCAACCTGAGAGAGAGGGGACTGAGAGACACCAGTCAGTGTAGAGACATCTCCCTGAGAGAGAGAGGGGAGCCTGAGAGATCACAGTCAGTGTACAGATATCACCCTGAGAGAGAGAGGGGGTCTGTGAGACACCAGTCAGTGTACAGATATCTCCCTGAGAGACAGAGGGGACTGGGAGACACCAGTCAGTGTACAGGTATCTCCCTGAGAGAGGGAGAGGGTAGTGAGAGAGACCAGTCAGGGTACAAATATCTCCCTGAGAGTGAGGGGGGACTGAGAGACACCAGTCAGTGTACAAATATCTCCCTTCGTAAGAGAGGGAACTGAGAGACACCAATCAGTGTACAGATATCTCCCTGAGAGAGAGAGAGGGTACTGAGAGACACCAGTCAGTGTACAGAAATCTCCCTGAGATAGAGAGGGGACTGAGAGACACCAGTCAGTGTACAGATATCTCCCTGAGAAAAAGAGAGAGGTGGGAGTGAGAGATGACAGTCAGTGTACCGATTTCTCCCTGAGAGAGAGAGAGAGGGAACTGTGAGACACCAGTCAGTGTAAAGATATCTCCCTGAGAAAGAGAGGAGATTGAGAGATACAGGTCAGTGAACAGAAATCTCCCTGACACAGAGAGGGAACTGAGAGACACCAGTTAGTGTACAGATATCTCCCTGAGACAGACAGGGGACTGAGAGACGCCAGTCAGTGTACAGATATCTCCCTGAGAAAGAGAGAGAGGGGGGACTGAGAGATCACAGTCAGTGTACAGATATATCCCTGAGAGAGAGAGAGAGGGGACTGAGAGACACCAGTCAGTGTACAGATATCTCCCTGAGACAGAGAGAGAGAGGGGTCTGAGAGACACCAGTCAGTGTACAGATATCTCCCTGAGAGAGAGAGTGAGGGGACTGAGAGACATATGTCATTGTACAGATATCTTGCTGTGAGAGAGAGGGGAGCCTGAGAGACACCAGTCAGTGTACAGATATCTCCCTGAGAGAGATAGGGGGGATGGAGAGACACCAGTCAGTGCACAGATATCTCCCTGAGAGAGAGGGGACTGAGAGACACCAGTCAGTGTACAGATATCTCCCTGAGAGAGAGAGAGAGGGGAGCCTGAGAGATCACAGTCAGTGTACAGATATCACCCTGAGAGAGAGAGGGGGTCTGTGAGACACCAGTCAGTGTACAGATATCTCCCTGAGAGAGAGAGGGGACTGGGAAACACCAGTCAGTGTACAGGTATCTCCCTGAGAGAGGGAGAGGGTAGTGAGAGAGACCAGTCAGGGTACAAATATCTCCCTGAGAGTGAGGGGGGACTGAGAGACAGCAGTCAGTGTACAAATATCTCCCTTAGTAAGAGAGGGAACTGAGAGACACCAATCAGTGTACAGATATCTCCCTGAGAGAGAGAGAGGGTACTGAGAGACACCAGTCAGTGTACAGAAATCTCCCTGAGATAGAGAGGGGACTGAGAGACACCAGTCAGTGTACAGATATCTCCCTGAGAAAAAAAGAGAGGTGGGAGTGAGAGATGACAGTCAGTGTACCGATTTCTCCCTGAGAGAGAGAGAGAGGGAACTGTGAGACACCAGTCAGTGTAAAGATATCTCCCTGAGAAAGAGAGGGGACTGAGAGATACCGGTCAGTGTACAGATATCTCCCTGAGAAAGAGAGAGAGGGTGGACTGAGAGATCAGTGTCAGTGTACAGATATCTCCCTGAGAGAGAAAGGGGACTGAGAGATACCAGTCAGTGCACAGATATCTCCCTGAGACAGAGAGAGAGAGGGGACTGAGAGACACCAGTCAGTGTACAAATATATCCCTGAGAGAGAGAGAGGGGACTGAGAGACACCAGTCAGTGTACAGATATCTCCCTGAGAAAGAGAGAGAGGGTGGACTGAGAGATCAGAGTCAGTGTACAGATATCTCCCTGAGAGAGAAAGGGGACTGAGAGACACCAGTCAGTGTACAGATATCTCCCTGAGAGAGAGAGTGAGGGGACTGAGAGACATTAGTCAGTGTACAGATATCTTGCTGAGAGAGAGAGAGGGGAGCCTGAGAGACACCAGTCAGTGTACAGATATCTCCCTGAGACAGGGAGAGAGGGGACTGAGAGACACGAGTAAGTGCACACACGTCTCCCTGTGAGAGAGGTGGGACTGAGAGACACCAGTCAGTGTACAGATATCTCCCTGAGAGAGGGGGGACTGAGAGACACCAGTCAGTGTACAGATATCTCCCTGAGAGAGAGAGGGGACTGAGAGACACCAGTCAGTGTACAGATATCTCCCTGAGAGAGAGAGAGAGGGGGGACTGGTAGACACCAGTCAGTGTACAGATATCTCCCTGAGAGAGAGAGAGAGAGAGGGGACTGTGAGACACCAGTCAGTGTACAGATATCTCCCTGAGAGAGAGAGGGGACTGAGAGACACCAGTCAGTGTACAGATATCTCCCTGAGAGAGAGGGGACTGAGAGACACCAGTCAGTGTACAGATATCTCCCTGAGAGAGAGAGAGGGGACTGAGAGACACCAGTTAGTGTACAGATATATCTCTGAGAGAGAGGGGACTGAGAGACACCAGTCAGTGTACAGATATCTCCCTGAAAGAGTGAGGGGACTGAGAGACACCAGTCAGTGTACAGATATCTCCCTGAGAGAGGGAGAGGGGAGTGAGAGAGACCAGTCAGGGTACAAATATCTCCCTGAGAGTGGGGGGACTGAGAGACACCAGTCAGTGCACAAATATCTCCCTTAGTAAGAGAGGGGACTGAGAGAGACACCAGTCAGTGTTCAGATATCTCCCTGAGACAGAGAGGGGACTGAGAGACACCAGTCAGTGTACAGATATCTCCCTGAGAAAAAGAGAGAGGTGATAGTGAGAGATGACAGTCAGTGTAAAGATATCTCCCTGAGAAAGAGAGGGGACTGAGAGACACCAGTCAGTGTACAGATATCTCCCTGAAAGAGTGAGGGGACTGAGAGACACCAGTCAGTGTACAGATATCTCCCTGAGAGAGGGAGAGGGGAGTGAGAGAGACCAGTCAGGGTACAAATATCTCCCTGAGAGTGAGGGGGGACTGAGAGACACCAGTCAGTGCACAAATATCTCCCTTAGTAAGAGAGGGGACTGAGAGAGACACCAGTCAGTGTACAGATATCTCCCTGAGACAGACAGGGGACTGAGAGACACCAGTCAGTGTACAGATATCTCCCTGAGAAAGAGAGAGCGGGGGGACTGAGAGATCACAGTCAGTGTACAGATATATCCCTGAGAGAGAGAGGGGACTGAGAGACACCAGTCAGTGTACAGATATCTCCCTGAGAAAGAGAGAGAGGGGGGACTGAGAGATACCAGTCAGTGCACAGATATCTCCCTGGGACAGAGTCAGAGAGGGGACTTAGAGACACCAGTCAGTGTACAGATATCTCCCTGAGAGAGAGAATGAGGGGACTGAGAGACATTAGTCAGTGTACAGATATCTTGATGAGAGAGAGAGGGGAGCCTGAGAGACACCAGTCAGTGTACAGATATCTCCCTGAGAGAGTGAGAGAGGGGACTGAGAGACACCAGTCAGTGTACAGCTATCTCCCTGAGAGAGAGGGGACTGAGAGACACCAGTCACTGTACAGATATCTCCCTGAGAGAGAGAGGGGACTGACAGATACCAGTTAGTGTACAGATATCTCCCTGAGAGAGAGAGGGGGGGGGGGACTGAGAGACACCAGTCAGTGTACAGATATCTCCCTGAGAGAGAGAGAGGGGGGGGACTGAGAGACACCAGTCAGTGTACAGATATCTCCCTGAGACAGGGAGAGAGGGGACTGAGAGACACGAGTAAGTGCACAGACGTCTCCCTGTGAGAGAGGTGGGACTGAGAGACACCAGTCAGTGTACAGATATCTCCCTGAGAGAGAGAGGGGACTGACAGACACCAGTCAGTGTACAGATAACTCCCTGAGAGAGGGGGGACTGAGAGACACCAGTCAGTGTACAGATATCTCCCTGAGAGAGAGAGGGGACTGAGAGACACCAGTCAGTGTACAGATATCTCCCTGAGAGAGGGAGGGGTCTGAGAGACACCAGTCAGTGTACAGATATCTCCCTGAGAGAGATGGGGGGGGGACTGAGAGACACCAGTCAGTGTACAGATATCTCCCTGAGAGAGAGAGGGGACTGAGAGATACCAGTCAGTGTACAGATATCACCCTGAGAGAGAGAGGGGACTGAGAGGCACCAGTCAGTGTACAGATATCTCCCTGAGAGAGAGAGGGGACTGAGAGACACCAGTCAGTGTACAGATATCTCCCTGAGAGAGAGGTGGGGGACTGAGAGAGACACTTGTGAGTGTACAGATATCTCCCTGAAAGAGAGAGAGAGAGGGGACTGAGAGACACCAGTGAGTATACAGATATCTCCCTGAGAGAGAGGGGACTGAGAGACACCAGTCAGTGTACAGATATCTCCCTGAGAGAGAGAGGGGACTGAGAGATACCAGTCAGTGCACAGATATCTCCCTGAGAGAGAGAGAGGACTGAGAGATACCAGTCAGTGCACAGATATCTCCCTGAGACAGAGAGAGAGAGAGGACTGAGAGACACCAGTCAGTGTACAGCTATCTCCCTGAGAGAGAGGGGACTCAGAGATACCAGTCAGTGTACAGATATCTCCCTGAGAGAGAGTGTGAGGGGACTGAGAGACATTAGTCAGTGTATAGATATCTTGCTGAGAGAGAGGGGAGCCTGAGAGACCCCAGTCAGTGTACAGATATCTCCCTGAGTGAGGGAGGGGTCTGAGAGACACCAGTCAGTGTACAGATATATCTCTGAGAGAGAGGGGACTGAGAGACACCAGTTAGTGTACAGATATATCTCTGAGAGAGAGGGGACTGAGAGACACCAGTCAGTGTACAGATATCTCCCTGAGAGAGAGAGGGGACTGAGAGACACCAGTTAGTGTACAGATATATCTCTGAGAGAGAGGGGACTGAGAGACACCAGTCAGTGTACAGATATCTCCCTGAAAGAGTGAGGGGACTGAGAGACACCAGTCAGTGTACAGATATCTCCCTGAGAGAGAGAGAGGGGACTGAGAGACACCAGTCAGTGTACAGATATCTCCCTGAGAGAGGGAGAGGGGAGTGAGAGAGACCAGGCAGGGTACAAATATCTCCCTGAAAGAGTGAGGGAACTGTGAGACACCAGTCAGTGTAAAGATATCTCCCTGAGAAAGAGAGGGGACTGAGAGACACCAGTCAGTGTACAGATATATCCCTGAGAGAGAGAGGGGACTGAGAGACACCAGTCAGTGTACAGATATCTCCCTGAGAAAGAGAGAGAGGGGGGACTGAGAGATACCAGTCAGTGCACAGATATCTCCCTGAGACAGAGTCAGAGAGGGGACTTAGAGACACCAGTCAGTGTACAGATATCTCCCTGAGAGAGAGAATGAGGGGACTGAGAGACATTAGTCAGTGTACAGATATCTTGATGAGAGAGAGAGGGGAGCCTGAGAGACACCAGTCAGTGTACAGATATCTCCCTGAGAGAGTGAGAGAGGGGACTGAGAGACACCAGTCAGTGTACAGCTATCTCCCTGAGAGAGAGGGGACTGAGAGACACCAGTCACTGTACAGATATCTCCCTGAGAGAGAGAGGGGACTGAGAGATACCAGTCAGTGTACAGATATCTCCCTGAGAGAGAGAGGGGGGGGGGGACTGAGAGACACCAGTCAGTGTACAGATATCTCCCTGAGAGAGAGAGAGGGGGGGGACTGAGAGACACCAGTCAGTGTACAGATATCTCCCTGAGACAGGGAGAGAGGGGACTGAGAGACACGAGTAAGTGCACAGACGTCTCCCTGTGAGAGAGGTGGGACTGAGAGACACCAGTCAGTGTACAGATATCTCCCTGAGAGAGAGAGGGGACTGACAGACACCAGTCAGTGTACAGATATCTCCCTGAGAGAGGGGGGACTGAGAGACACCAGTCAGTGTACAGATATCTCCCTGAGAGAGAGAGGGGACTGAGAGACACCAGTCAGTGTACAGATATCTCCCTGAGAGAGGGAGGGGTCTGAGAGACACCAGTCAGTGTACAGATATCTCCCTGAGAGAGATGGGGGGGGACTGAGAGACACCAGTCAGTGTACCGATATCTCCCTGAGAGAGAGGGGGGACTGAGAGACACCAGTCAGTGTACAGATATCTCCCTGAGAGAGAGAGACGGGTCTGAGAGATCCCAGTCAGTGTACAGATATCTCCCTGAGAGAGAGAGACGGGACTGAGAGACACCAGTCAGTGTACAGATATCTCCCTGAAAGAGAGTGAGGGGGGACTGAGAGATCAGAGTCAGTGTACAGATATATCCCTGAGAGAGAGAGGGGACTGAGAGACACCAGTCAGTGTACAGATATCTCCCTGAAAGAGAGTGAGGGGAGACTGAGAGATCAAAGTCAGTGTACAGATATCTCCCTGAGAGAGAGAGACGGGACTGAGAGATCCCAGTCAGTGTACAGATATCTCCCTGAGAAAGAGAGGGAACTGAGAGACGCCAGTCAGTGTACAGGTATCTCCCTGAGAGAGAGAGGGGATTAAGAGACACCAGTCAGTGTACAGATATCTCCCTGAGAAAGAGAGAGAGGGGGGACTGAGTGATCAGAGTCAGTGTATAGATATCTCCCTGAGAGAGAGAGAGACGGGACTGAGAGATCACAGTCAGTGTACAGATATCTCCCTGAGAAAGAGAGGGAACTTCAGAGACGCCAGTCAGTGTACAGATATCTCCCTGAGAGAGAGAGGTGACTGAGATATCCCAGTCAGAGTACAGATATCTTCCTGAGGGAGAGAGGGGACTGAGAGACACCAGTCAGTGTACAGATATCTCCCTGAGAGAGAGAGGGGATTGAGAGACGCCAGTCAGTGTACAGATATCAACCTGAGAGAGAGGGGACTGAGAGACACCAGTCAGTGTACAGCTATGTTCCTGAGAGTGAGGGGACTGACAGACCCCAGTCAGTGTACAGATGTCTTCCTGAGAGAGAGGGGGGACTGAGAGACACCAGTCAGTGTAGAGACATCTCCCTGAGAGGGAGAGGGGAGCCTGAGAGATCACAGTCAGTGTACAGATATCACCCTGAGAGAGAGAGGGGGTCTGCGAGACACCAGTCAGTGTACTGATATCTCCCTGAGAGAGAGAGGGGACTGAGAGACACCAGTCAGTGTACAGATATATCTCTGAGAGAGAGGGGACTGAGAGACACCAGTCAGTGTACAGATATCTCCCTGAAAGAGTGAGGGGACTGAGAGACACCAGTCAGTGTACAGATATCTCCCTGAGAGAGAGAGAGGGGACTGAGAGACACCA
The DNA here is from genome assembly GCF_037043375.1 of Chiloscyllium plagiosum. NCBI lineage: Eukaryota > Metazoa > Chordata > Chondrichthyes > Orectolobiformes > Hemiscylliidae > Chiloscyllium > Chiloscyllium plagiosum. The sequence goes on from NW_028270179.1 coordinate 41,744,302, forward strand.
GTCAGTGTACAGATATCTCCCTGAGAGAGGGAGAGGGGAGTGAGAGAGACCAGGCAGGGTACAAATATCTCCCTGAAAGAGTGAGGGAACTGTGAGACACCAGTCAGTGTAAAGATATCTCCCTGAGAAAGAGAGGGGACTGAGAGACACCAGTCAGTGTACAGATATATCCCTGAGAGAGAGAGGGGACTGAGAGACACCAGTCAGTGTACAGATATCTCCCTGAGAAAGAGAGAGAGGGGGGACTGAGAGATACCAGTCAGTGCACAGATATCTCCCTGAGACAGAGTCAGAGAGGGGACTTAGAGACACCAGTCAGTGTACAGATATCTCCCTGAGAGAGAGAATGAGGGGACTGAGAGACATTAGTCAGTGTACAGATATCTTGATGAGAGAGAGAGGGGAGCCTGAGAGACACCAGTCAGTGTACAGATATCTCCCTGAGAGAGTGAGAGAGGGGACTGAGAGACACCAGTCAGTGTACAGCTATCTCCCTGAGAGAGAGGGGACTGAGAGACACCAGTCACTGTACAGATATCTCCCTGAGAGAGAGAGGGGACTGAGAGATACCAGTCAGTGTACAGATATCTCCCTGAGAGAGAGAGGGGGGGGGGGACTGAGAGACACCAGTCAGTGTACAGATATCTCCCTGAGAGAGAGAGAGGGGGGGGACTGAGAGACACCAGTCAGTGTACAGATATCTCCCTGAGACAGGGAGAGAGGGGACTGAGAGACACGAGTAAGTGCACAGACGTCTCCCTGTGAGAGAGGTGGGACTGAGAGACACCAGTCAGTGTACAGATATCTCCCTGAGAGAGAGAGGGGACTGACAGACACCAGTCAGTGTACAGATATCTCCCTGAGAGAGGGGGGACTGAGAGACACCAGTCAGTGTACAGATATCTCCCTGAGAGAGAGAGGGGACTGAGAGACACCAGTCAGTGTACAGATATCTCCCTGAGAGAGGGAGGGGTCTGAGAGACACCAGTCAGTGTACAGATATCTCCCTGAGAGAGATGGGGGGGGACTGAGAGACACCAGTCAGTGTACTGATATCTCCCTGAGAGAGAGGGGGGACTGAGAGACACCAGTCAGTGTACAGATATCTCCCTGAGAGAGAGAGACGGGTCTGAGAGATCCCAGTCAGTGTACAGATATCTCCCTGAGAGAGAGAGACGGGACTGAGAGACACCAGTCAGTGTACAGATATCTCCCTGAAAGAGAGTGAGGGGGGACTGAGAGATCAGAGTCAGTGTACAGATATATCCCTGAGAGAGAGAGGGGACTGAGAGACACCAGTCAGTGTACAGATATCTCCCTGAAAGAGAGTGAGGGGAGACTGAGAGATCAAAGTCAGTGTACAGATATCTCCCTGAGAGAGAGAGACGGGACTGAGAGATCCCAGTCAGTGTACAGATATCTCCCTGAGAAAGAGAGGGAACTGAGAGACGCCAGTCAGTGTACAGGTATCTCCCTGAGAGAGAGAGGGGATTAAGAGACACCAGTCAGTGTACAGATATCTCCCTGAGAAAGAGAGAGAGGGGGGACTGAGTGATCAGAGTCAGTGTATAGATATCTCCCTGAGAGAGAGAGAGACGGGACTGAGAGATCACAGTCAGTGTACAGATATCTCCCTGAGAAAGAGAGGGAACTTCAGAGACGCCAGTCAGTGTACAGATATCTCCCTGAGAGAGAGAGGTGACTGAGATATCCCAGTCAGAGTACAGATATCTTCCTGAGGGAGAGAGGGGACTGAGAGACACCAGTCAGTGTACAGATATCTCCCTGAGAGAGAGAGGGGATTGAGAGACGCCAGTCAGTGTACAGATATCAACCTGAGAGAGAGGGGACTGAGAGACACCAGTCAGTGTACAGCTATGTTCCTGAGAGTGAGGGGACTGACAGACCCCAGTCAGTGTACAGATGTCTTCCTGAGAGAGAGGGGGGACTGAGAGACACCAGTCAGTGTAGAGACATCTCCCTGAGAGGGAGAGGGGAGCCTGAGAGATCACAGTCAGTGTACAGATATCACCCTGAGAGAGAGAGGGGGTCTGCGAGACACCAGTCAGTGTACTGATATCTCCCTGAGAGAGAGAGGGGACTGAGAGACACCAGTCAGTGTACAGGTATCTCCCTGAGAGAGGGAGAGGGTAGTGAGAGAGACCAGTCAGGGTACAAATATCTCCCTGAGAGTGACGGGGGACTGAGAGACACCAGTCAGTGTACAAATATCTCCCTTAGTAAGAGAGGGGACTGAGAGACACCAATCAGTGTACAGATATCTCCCTGAGAGAGAGAGCGGACTGAGAGACACCAGGCAGTGTACAGATATCTCCCTGAGAGAGAGAGGGGACTGAGAGACACCAGTCAGTGTACAGATATCTCCCTCAGAGAGAGAGAGGCCTGAGAGACACCAGTCAGTGTGCAGATATCTCTCTGAGAGAGAGAGAGGGGGAACTGAGAGACACCAGTCAGTGTACAGATATTTCCCTGAGAGAGAGAGGGGCCTGAGAGACACCAGTCAGTGTACAGATATCTCCCTGAGAGAGAGAGGGGGTACTGAGAGACACCAGTCAGTGTATCGATATCTCCCTGAGAGAGAGAGAGGGGGGAATGAGAGACACCAGTCACTGTTCAAATATCTCCCTGAGAGAGAGAGGGAACTGAGAGAGACTAGTCAGTGTACAGATATCTCCCTGAGAGAGAGAGAGAGGGGACTGAGAGACACCTGTCAGTGTACAGTTATCTGCCTGAGAGAGAGAGGGGACTGAGAGACACCTGTCAGTGTACAGATATCTCCCTGAGACAGAGAGAGAGAGGGGACTGAGAGACACCAGTCAGTGTACAGATATCTCCCTGAGAGAGAGAGGGGTCTGAGAGCCACAAGTCAGTGTACAGATATCTCCCTGAGAGAGAGAGGGGACTGAGAGACACCAGTCAGTGTACAGATATCTCCCTGAGAGAGAGAGAGAGGGGACTGAGAGACACCTGTCAGTGTACAGTTATCTGCCTGAGACAGAGAGGGGACTGAGAGACACCAGTTAGTGTACAGAAATCTCCCTGAGACAGACAGGGGACTGAGTGACGCCAGTCAGTGTACAGATATCTCCCTGAGAAAGAGAGAGAGGGGGGACTGAGAGACACCAGTCAGTGTACAGATATATCCCTGAGAGAGAGAGGGGACTGAGAGACACCAGTCAGTGTACAGCTATCTCCCTGAGAAAGAGAGAGAGGGGGCACTGAGAGATCAGAGTCAGTGTACAAATATCTCCCTGAGAGAGAGAGACGGGACTGAGAGATCCCAGTCAGTGTACAGATATCTCCCTGAGAAAGAGAGGGAACTGAGAGACGCCAGTCAGTGTACAGATATCTCCCTGAGAGAGAGAGGGGACTAAGAGACACCAGTCAGTGTACAGATATCTCCCTGAGAAAGAGAGTGAGGGGGGACTGAGAGATCAGAGTCAGTGTATCGATATCTCCCTGAGAGAGAGACACGGGACTGAGAGATCACAGTCAGTGTGCAGATACCTCCCTGCGAGAGAGAGGGGACTGAGAGACACCAGTCAGTGTACAGCTATATCCCTGAGAGTGAGGGGACTGACAGACCCCAGTCAGTGTACAGATGTCTTCCTGAGAGAGAGAGGTGACTGACAGACCCCAGTCAGTGTACAGATATCTCCCTGAGAGAGAGAGGGGACTGAGAGACACCAGTCAGTGTACAGATATCTCCCTGAGAGAGAGAGAGAGAGGGGACTGAGAGACACCAGCCAGTGTACAGATATCTCCCTGACAGAGAGAGGGGACTGAGAGACACCAGTCAGTGTACAGATATCTCCCTGAGAGAGAGAGGGGAGCCTGAGAGATCACAGTCAGTGTACAGATATCACCCTGAGAGAGTGAGGGGGTCTGCGAGACACCAGCCAGTGTACAGATATCTCCCTGAGAGAGAGAGGGGACTGAGAGACACCAGTCAGTGTACAGGTATCTCCCTGAGACAGACAGGGGACTGAGAGACACCAGTCAGTGTACAGATATCTCCCTGAGAAAAAGAGAGAGGTGGGAGTGAGAGATGACAGTCAGTGTACAGATTGCTCCCTGAGAGAGAGAGAGGGAACTGTGAGACACCAGTTAGTGTAAAGATATCTCCCTGAGAAAGAGAGGGGACTGAGAGACACCAGTCAGTGTACAGAAATCTCCCTGAGACAGAGAGGGGACTGAGAGACACCAGTTAGTGTACAGATATCTCCCTGAGAGAGAGGGGACTGAGAGACACGAGTCAGTGTACAGATATCTCTGTGAGACACACAGGGGACTGAGAGATGCCAGTCAGTTTACAGATATCTCCCTGAGAGAGAGAGAGGGGAGTGAGAGACGCCAGTCAGTGTACAGATATCTCCCTGAGAGAGAGAGGGGACTGAGAGACACCAGTCAGTGTACAGATATCTCCCTGAGAGAGGGGATTGAGAGACACCAGTCAGTTTACAGCTATCTCCCTGAGAGTGAGGGGTTTGAGAGACACCAGTCAGTGTACAGATATCTCCCTGAGAGAGGGAGAGGGGACTGAGAGACACCAGTCAGTGTACAGATATCTCCCTGAGAGAGGGAGAGGGGACTGAGAGACACCAGTCAGTGCACTGGTATCTCCCTGAGAGTGAGGGGGGACTGAGAGACACCAGTCAGTGTACAGATATCTCCCTGAGAAAGAGGGGGGCCTGAGAGACACCAGTCAGTGTACAGATAGCTCCCTGAGAGAGAGAGAGGGTACTGAAAGACACCAGTCAGTGTACAGCTATATCCCTGAGAGTGAAGGGTCTGAGAGACACCAGTCAGTGTACAGATATCTCCCTTAGTAAGAGAGGGGACGGTGAGACACCAGTCAGTGTACAGATATCTCCCTGAGAGAGAGAGAGGGGACTGAGAGACACAAGTCAGTGTACAGATCTCTCCCTGAGAGAGAGGGGGGACTGAGACACACCAGTCAGTGTACAGGAATCTCCCTGAGAGAGAGAGAGAGAGGGGACTGAGAGACACCAGTCACTGTACAGATATCTCCCTGAGAGAGGGGACTGTGATACACCAGTCAGTTTACAGCTTTCTCCCTGAGAGTGAGGGGTTTGAGAGACACCAGTCAGTGTACAGATATCTCCCTGAGAGAGAGAGGGGACTGAGAGACACCAGTCAGTGTACAGATATCTCCCTGAGAGAGAAGGGAGTACTGAGAGACACCAGACAGTGTACTGATATCTCTATGAGAGAGAGAGAGAGGGGATTGAGAGACACCAGTCAGTGTACAGATATCTCCCTGAGAGAGAGAGGGGTCTGAGAGACACCAGTCAGTGTACAGATATCTCCCTGAGACAGACAGGGGACTGAGAGACGCCAGTCAGTGTACAGATATCTCCCTGAGAAAGAGAGGGGAGTGAGAGACAGCAGTCAGTGTACAGCTATATCCCTGAGAGTGAGGGGACTGACAGACCCCAGTCAGTGTACAGATGTCTTCCTGAGAGAGAGGGGGGACTGAGAGACACCAGTCAGTGTAGAGACATCTCCCTGAGAGGGAGAGGGGAGCCTGAGAGATCACAGTCAGTGTACAGATATCACCCTGAGAGAGAGAGGGGGTCTGCGAGACACCAGTCAGTGTACTGATATCTCCCTGAGAGAGAGAGGGGACTGAGAGACACCAGTCAGTGTACAGGTATCTCCCTGAGAGAGGGAGAGGGTAGTGAGAGAGACCAGTCAGGGTACAAATATCTCCCTGAGAGTGACGGGGGACTGAGAGACACCAGTCAGTGTACAAATATCTCCCTTAGTAAGAGAGGGGACTGAGAGACACCAATCAGTGTACAGATATCTCCCTGAGAGAGAGAGCGGACTGAGAGACACCAGGCAGTGTACAGATATCTCCCTGAGAGAGAGAGGGGACTGAGAGACACCAGTCAGTGTACAGATATCTCCCTCAGAGAGAGAGAGGCCTGAGAGACACCAGTCAGTGTGCAGATATCTCTCTGAGAGAGAGAGAGGGGGAACTGAGAGACACCAGTCAGTGTACAGATATTTCCCTGAGAGAGAGAGGGGCCTGAGAGACACCAGTCAGTGTACAGATATCTCCCTGAGAGAGAGAGGGGGTACTGAGAGACACCAGTCAGTGTACAGTTATCTCCCTGAGAGAGAGAGGGGACTGAGAGACACCAGTCAGTGTACAGATATCTCCCTGAGAGAGAGAGAGAGGGGACTGAGAGACACCTGTCAGTGTACAGTTATCTGCCTGAGACAGAGAGGGGACTGAGAGACACCAGTTAGTGTACAGAAATCTCCCTGAGACAGACAGGGGACTGAGTGACGCCAGTCAGTGTACAGATATCTCCCTGAGAAAGAGAGAGAGGGGGGACTGAGAGATCACAGTCAGTGTACAGATATATCCCTGAGAGAGAGAGGGGACTGAGAGACACCAGTCAGTGTACAGCTATCTCCCTGAGAAAGAGAGAGAGGGGGCACTGAGAGATCAGAGTCAGTGTACAAATATCTCCCTGAGAGAGAGAGACGGGACTGAGAGATCCCAGTCAGTGTACAGATATCTCCCTGAGAAAGAGAGGGAACTGAGAGACGCCAGTCAGTGTACAGATATCTCCCTGAGAGAGAGAGGGGACTAAGAGACACCAGTCAGTGTACAGATATCTCCCTGAGAAAGAGAGTGAGGGGGGACTGAGAGATCAGAGTCAGTGTATCGATATCTCCCTGAGAGAGAGACACGGGACTGAGAGATCACAGTCAGTGTGCAGATACCTCCCTGCGAGAGAGAGGGGACTGAGAGACACCAGTCAGTTTACAGATATCTCCCTGAGTGAGAGAGGGGATTGAGAGACGCCAGTCAGTGTACAGATATCAACCTGAGAGAGAGGGGACTGAGAGACACCAGTCAGTGTACAGCTATATCCCTGAGAGTGAGGGGACTGACAGACCCCAGTCAGTGTACAGATGTCTTCCTGAGAGAGAGAGGTGACTGACAGACCCCAGTCAGTGTACAGATATCTCCCTGAGAGAGAGAGGGGACTGAGAGACACCAGTCAGTGTACAGATATCTCCCTGAGAGAGAGAGAGAGAGGGGACTGAGAGACACCAGCCAGTGTACAGATATCTCCCTGACAGAGAGAGGGGACTGAGAGACACCAGTCAGTGTACAGATATCTCCCTGAGAGAGAGAGGGGAGCCTGAGAGATCACAGTCAGTGTACAGATATCACCCTGAGAGAGAGAGGGGGTCTGCGAGACACCAGCCAGTGTACAGATATCTCCCTGAGAGAGAGAGGGGACTGAGAGACACCAGTCAGTGTACAGGTATCTCCCTGAGACAGACAGGGGACTGAGAGACACCAGTCAGTGTACAGATATCTCCCTGAGAAAAAGAGAGAGGTGGGAGTGAGAGATGACAGTCAGTGTACAGATTGCTCCCTGAGAGAGAGAGAGGGAACTGTGAGACACCAGTTAGTGTAAAGATATCTCCCTGAGAAAGAGAGGGGACTGAGAGACACCAGTCAGTGTACAGAAATCTCCCTGAGACAGAGAGGGGACTGAGAGACACCAGTTAGTGTACAGATATCTCCCTGAGAGAGAGGGGACTGAGAGACACGAGTCAGTGTACAGATATCTCTGTGAGACACACAGGGGACTGAGAGATGCCAGTCAGTTTACAGATATCTCCCTGAGAGAGAGAGAGGGGAGTGAGAGACGCCAGTCAGTGTACAGATATCTCCCTGAGAGAGAGAGGGGACTGAGAGACACCAGTCAGTGTACAGATATCTCCCTGAGAGAGGGGATTGAGAGACACCAGTCAGTTTACAGCTATCTCCCTGAGAGTGAGGGGTTTGAGAGACACCAGTCAGTGTACAGATATCTCCCTGAGAGAGGGAGAGGGGACTGAGAGACACCAGTCAGTGTACAGATATCTCCCTGAGAGAGGGAGAGGGGACTGAGAGACACCAGTCAGTGCACTGGTATCTCCCTGAGAGTGAGGGGGGACTGAGAGACACCAGTCAGTGTACAGATATCTCCCTGAGAAAGAGGGGGGCCTGAGAGACACCAGTCAGTGTACAGATAGCTCCCTGAGAGAGAGAGAGGGTACTGAAAGACACCAGTCAGTGTACAGCTATATCCCTGAGAGTGAAGGGTCTGAGAGACACCAGTCAGTGTACAGATATCTCCCTTAGTAAGAGAGGGGACGGTGAGACACCAGTCAGTGTACAGATATCTCCCTGAGAGAGAGAGAGGGGACTGAGAGACACAAGTCAGTGTACAGATCTCTCCCTGAGAGAGAGGGGGGACTGAGACACACCAGTCAGTGTACAGGAATCTCCCTGAGAGAGAGAGAGAGAGGGGACTGAGAGACACCAGTCACTGTACAGATATCTCCCTGAGAGAGGGGACTGTGATACACCAGTCAGTTTACAGCTTTCTCCCTGAGAGTGAGGGGTTTGAGAGACACCAGTCAGTGTACAGATATCTCCCTGAGAGAGAGAGGGGACTGAGAGACACCAGTCAGTGTACAGATATCTCCCTGAGAGAGAAGGGAGTACTGAGAGACACCAGACAGTGTACTGATATCTCTATGAGAGAGAGAGAGAGGGGATTGAGAGACACCAGTCAGTGTACAGATATCTCCCTGAGAGAGAGAGGGGTCTGAGAGACACCAGTCAGTGTACAGATATCTCCCTCAGAGAGGGGCCTGAGAGACACCAGTCAGTGTGCAGATATCTCCCTGAGAGAGAGAGGGGGAACTGAGAGACTCCAGTCACTGTACAGATATCTCCCTGAGAGAGAGAGGGGTCTGAGAGACACCAGTCAGTGTACAGATATCTCCCTGAGAGAGGGAGAGGGGAGTGAGAGAGATCAGTCAGTGTACAGATATCTCCCTCAGAGAGAGAGAGGCCTGAGAGACACCAGTCAGTGTGCAGATATTTCCCTGAGAGAGAGAGGGGCCTGAGAGACACCAGTCAGTGTACAGATATCTCCCTGAGAGAGAGAGAGGGGGGAATGAGAGACACCAGTCAGTGTACAGCTATATCCCTGAGAGTGAGGGGACTGACAGACCCCAGTCAGTGTACAGATGTCTTCCTGAGAGAGAGAGGTGACTGACAGACCCCAGTCAGTGTACAGATATCTCCCTGAGAGAGAGAGGGGACTGAGAGACACCAGTCAGTGTACAGATATCTCCCTGAGAGAGAGAGAGAGAGGGGACTGAGAGACACCAGCCAGTGTACAGATATCTCCCTGACAGAGAGAGGGGACTGAGAGACACCAGTCAGTGTACAGATATCTCCCTGAGAGAGAGAGGGGAGCCTGAGAGATCACAGTCAGTGTACAGATATCACCCTGAGAGAGAGAGGGGGTCTGCGAGACACCAGCCAGTGTACAGATATCTCCCTGAGAGAGAGAGGGGACTGAGAGACACCAGTCAGTGTACAGGTATCTCCCTGAGACAGACAGGGGACTGAGAGACACCAGTCAGTGTACAGATATCTCCCTGAGAAAAAGAGAGAGGTGGGAGTGAGAGATGACAGTCAGTGTACAGATTGCTCCCTGAGAGAGAGAGAGGGAACTGTGAGACACCAGTTAGTGTAAAGATATCTCCCTGAGAAAGAGAGGGGACTGAGAGACACCAGTCAGTGTACAGAAATCTCCCTGAGAGAGAGAGGGGGGACTGAGAGACACCAGTCAGTGTACAGAAATCTCCCTGAGACAGAGAGGGGACTGAGAGACACCAGTTAGTGTACAGATATCTCCCTGAGAGAGAGGGGACTGAGAGACACGAGTCAGTGTACAGATATCTCTGTGAGACACACAGGGGACTGAGAGATGCCAGTCAGTTTACAGATATCTCCCTGAGAGAGAGAGAGGGGAGTGAGAGACGCCAGTCAGTGTACAGATATCTCCCTGAGAGAGAGAGGGGACTGAGAGACACCAGTCAGTGTACAGATATCTCCCTGAGAGAGGGGATTGAGAGACACCAGTCAGTTTACAGCTATCTCCCTGAGAGTGAGGGGTTTGAGAGACACCAGTCAGTGTACAGATATCTCCCTGAGAGAGGGAGAGGGGACTGAGAGACACCAGTCAGTGTACAGATATCTCCCTGAGAGAGGGAGAGGGGACTGAGAGACACCAGTCAGTGCACTGGTATCTCCCTGAGAGTGAGGGGGGACTGAGAGACACCAGTCAGTGTACAGATATCTCCCTGAGAAAGAGGGGGGCCTGAGAGACACCAGTCAGTGTACAGATAGCTCCCTGAGAGAGAGAGAGGGTACTGAAAGACACCAGTCAGTGTACAGCTATATCCCTGAGAGTGAAGGGTCTGAGAGACACCAGTCAGTGTACAGATATCTCCCTTAGTAAGAGAGGGGACGGTGAGACACCAGTCAGTGTACAGATATCTCCCTGAGAGAGAGAGAGGGGACTGAGAGACACAAGTCAGTGTACAGATCTCTCCCTGAGAGAGAGGGGGGACTGAGACACACCAGTCAGTGTACAGGAATCTCCCTGAGAGAGAGAGAGAGAGGGGACTGAGAGACACCAGTCACTGTACAGATATCTCCCTGAGAGAGGGGACTGAGATACACCAGTCAGTTTACAGCTTTCTCCCTGAGAGTGAGGGGTTTGAGAGACACCAGTCAGTGTACAGATATCTCCCTGAGAGAGAGAGGGGACTGAGAGACACCAGTCAGTGTACAGATATCTCCCTGAGAGAGAAGGGAGTACTGAGAGACACCAGACAGTGTACTGATATCTCTATGAGAGAGAGAGAGAGGGGATTGAGAGACACCAGTCAGTGTACAGATATCTCCCTGAGAGAGAGAGGGGTCTGAGAGACACCAGTCAGTGTACAGATATCTCCCTCAGAGAGGGGCCTGAGAGACACCAGTCAGTGTGCAGATATCTCCCTGAGAGAGAGAGGGGGAACTGAGAGACTCCAGTCACTGTACAGATATCTCCCTGAGAGAGAGAGGGGTCTGAGAGACACCAGTCAGTGTACAGATATCTCCCTGAGAGAGGGAGAGGGGAGTGAGAGAGATCAGTCAGTGTACAGATATCTCCCTCAGAGAGAGAGAGGCCTGAGAGACACCAGTCAGTGTGCAGATATCTCTCTGAGAGAGAGAGAGGCGGAACTGAGAGACACCAGTCAGTGTACAGATATTTCCCTGAGAGAGAGAGGGGCCTGAGAGACACCAGTCAGTGTACAGATATCTCCCTGAGAGAGAGAGAGGGGGGAATGAGAGACACCAGTCACTGTTCAAATATCTCCCTGAGAGAGAGAGGGAACTGAGAGAGACTAGTCAGTGTACAGATATCTCCCTGAGAGAGAGAGAGAGGGGACTGAGAGACACCTGTCAGTGTACAGTTATCTGCCTGAGAGAGAGAGGGGACTGAGAGACACCTGTCAGTGTACAGATATCTCCCTGAGACAGAGAGAGAGAGGGGACTGAGAGACACCAGTCAGTGTACAGATATCTCCCTGAGAGAGAGAGGGGTCTGAGAGCCACAAGTCAGTGTACAGATGTCTCCCTGAGAAAGAGAGAGCGGGGGGATATCTCTCTCTCTCACGGAGATACCTGTACATTGACTGGTGTCTCTCAGTCCGCCCCTCTCTCTCAGGGAGATATCTGAACACTGACTGGTGTCACTCAGTCCCATCTCTCTCTCTCTATCAAGGAGATTTCTGTACACTGACTTGTGTCTCGCAGTCCCCCCTCTCTCTCTCTCTCTCAGGGAGTTATCTGTACACTGACTTGTGTCTCGCAGTCCCCTCTCTCTCTCTGTCTCAGGGTGATATCTGTACACTGACTGTGAACTCTCAGTCGCCTCTATCTCTCAGGGAGATATCTGTACACTGACTGGTGTCTGTCAGTCCCCTCTCTCAGTCCCCTCTCTTTCTCAGGGAGATATCTGTACACTAACTGGTGTCTCTCAGGCCCCCCTCTCTCTCAGGGACATATCTGTGCACAGACTGGTGTCTCTCAGTCCCCTCTCTCTCAGGGAGATATCTGAACACTGACTAGTGTCTCCCAGTCCCCCCTCTCCCTCAGGGAGATATCTGTACACTGACTGGAATCTGTCCGTCCCCCCAATCTCTCTCAGGGAGATATCTGTACACTGACTGGTCTCTCTCACTCCCCTCTCTCTCTCTCTCAGGGAGATATCTGTACAGTGACTGGAGTCTCTTAGTCCCCTCTCTCTCTCTCAACGAGATATCTGTACAGTGACTGGTGTCTCTCAGTCCCCCCTCTCTCACAGGGAGATATCTGTACACTGACTGGTGTCTCTCAGTCCCCTCTCTCACAGGGAGATATCTGTACACTGACTGGTGTCTCTCCGTTGCCCCCTATCTCTCTCAGGGAGATATGTGTACACTGACTGGTCTCTCTCAGACCCCTCTCTCTCTCAGGGAGATATCTGTACACTGACCGGTCTCTCTCAGTCCCCTCTTTCTCTCTCTCTCTCTCTCTGTCAGGGAGATATCTGTACACTGACTGGTGTCTCTCAGGCCATCCTCTCTTTCAGGGACATATCTGTACACTGACTGGTGTCTCTCAGTCTCCTCTCTCTCTCTCTGTCAGGGAGATATCTGTGCACTGACTAGTGTCTCCCAGTCCCCCCTCTCTCTCAGGGAGATATCTGCACACTGAGTGCTGTCTGTCAGTCCCCTCTCTTGCTCAGGGAGATATCTATACACTGACTGGTGTCTCTCAGTCCCCTCTCTCTTTCAGGGAGATATCCGTACACTGACTGATATCTCTCCAACCCCCCTCTCCCTCTCAGGAAGGTATCTGTACACTGATAGGGATCTCTCAGTCCCGCCCCTCTCTCTCAGGGAGATATTTGTACACTGACTGGTGTCTCTCAGTCCCCTCTCTCACAGGGAGATATCTGTACACTGACTGGTGTCTCTCAGTCCCCCTTCTCCCTCAGGGAGATATCTGTACACTGACTGGTGTCTCTCAGTTCCCACTCTCTCAGGGAGATATCTGTGCACTGACTGGTGTCTCTCAGTCCCCTCTCTCTCTCAGGGAGATATCTGTTCACTGACTAGTGTCTCCCAGTCCCCCCTCTCTCTCAGGGAGATATCTGCACACTGACTGGTGTCTGTCAGTCCCCTCTCTTGCTCAGGGAGATATCTATACACTGACTGGTGTCTCTCAGGCCCTCTCTCTCTCAGGGAGATATCTGTACACTGACTGTGATGTCGCAGTCCCCCCTCTCTCTCTCAGGGAGATATCTGTACACTGACTGGTGTCTCTCAGTGCCCCCTCTCTCTCGGAGATATCTGTACACTTACTGGGATCTCTGAGTCCCCACTCACTCTCTCAGGGAGATATTTGTACACTGACTGTGATGTTGCAGTCCCCCCTCTCTCTCTCAGGGAGATATCTGTAAACTGACTGGTGTGTCTCAGTTCCCTCTCTCTCAGGGAGATATCTGTACACTGACTGGTGTCTCTCAGTCCCCTCTCTCTCTCAGGGTGATATCTGTACACTGACTGTGATGTCGCAGTCCCCACTCTCTCTCTCAGGGAGATATTTGTACACTGACTGTGATGTTGCAGTCCCCCCCCTCTCTCTCAGGGAGATATCTGTAAACTGACTGGTGTGTCTCAGTCCCCTCTCTCTCAGGGAGATATCTGTACACTGACTGGTGTCTCTCAGTCCCCTCTCTCTCCCTCTCTCAGGGAGATATCGGTACACTGACTGGTGTCTCTCAGACCCCTCTCTCTCTCAGGGAGATATCTGTACAGTGACTGGGGTCTCTGAGTACTCACCTCTCTCCGGGAGATATCTGTACACTGACTGGTGTCTCTCAGTCCGCTCTCTCTCTCTCAGGGAGATATATGTACACTGACTGGGATCTCTCAGTCCTCTCTCACTCTCCCTCAGGGAGATATCTGTACACTGACTGGTGTCTCTCAGTCCCCTCTCTCTCTCAGGGAGATATCTGTACACTGACTTGTGTCTCTCCATCCCCTCTCTCTCTCTCTCAGGGAGATATCTGTACACTGACTGGTGTCTCTCAGTCCCCTCTCTCTCAGGGAGATATCTGTGCACTGACTGGTGTCTCTCCATCCCCCCTATCTCTCTCAGGGAGATATCTGTACACTGACTGGTCTCACTCAGTCCCCTCTCTCTCTCTCTCTCTCTCTCAGGGAGATATCTGTACACTGACTGGTGTCTCTCAATCCCCTCTCTCTCTCAGGGAGATATCTGTACACAGACTGGGGTCTCTCAGTCCCCTCTATCTCTCTCTCAGGGAGATATGTGTACACTGACTGGGGTCTCTCAGTCCCTTCTCTCCCTCAGGGAGCTATCTGTACACTGACTGGTGTCTCTCAGGCCCTCCTCTCTTTCAGGGAGATATCTGTGCACTGACTGGCGTCTCTCAGTCCCCTCTCTCTTTCAGGGAGATATCTGTACACTGACTGGTGTCTCTCAGTCCCCTCTCTCTCTCTCTCTCTCAGGGAGATATCTGTGCACTGACTGGTGTCTCCCAGTCCCCCCTCTCTCTCAGGGAGATATCTGTACAGTGACTGGTGTCTCTCAGTCCCCTCTCTCTTTCAGGGAGATATCTGTACACTGACTGTTGGCTCTCAGACCTCTCACTGTCAGGGAGATATCTGTACACTGACTATGATCTCTCAGTCCCCCGTCTCTCTCTCAGGGAGATATCTGTACACTGACTGGTGTCTCTCAGTCCTCTCTCTCACAGGTAGATAACTGTACACTGACTGGATGTTTCTCAGTCACCCTTCTCTCTCAGGGAGATATCTGTACACAGACTGGGGTCTCTCAATCACCTCTCTCTCAGGGAGATATCTGTACACAGACTGGGGTCTCTCAGTCCCCCCTCTCTCTCTCAGGGAGATATGTGTACACTGACTGGGGTCTCTCAGTCCCCTCTCTCCCTCAGGGAGATATGTGTACACAGACTCGGGTCTCACAGTCCCTTCTCTCTCTCAGGGAGATATCTGTACACTGACTGGGGTCTCTCAGTCCCCTCTCTCTCTCAGGAAGATATCTGTACACTGACTGCTGCCTCTCAGGCCCCTCTCTCTCTCAGGGAGACACCTGTACACTGACGGGTATCTCTCAGTCCCCTCTCTTTGTCAGGGAGATACCTGTACACTGACAGGTGTCTCTCAGTCCCCTCTCTCTCTCTCAGGGAGATATCTGTACACTGACTGGGATCTCTCAGTCCCATCTCTCTCTCTCAGGGAGATATCTGTACACTGACTGGTGTCTCTCAGTCCCCTCTCTCTCTCACAGGGAGATATCTGTACACTGACTGCTATCTCTGAGGCCCCTCTGTCTCTCTGGGAGATACCTGTACACTGACTGGTGTCTCTCCATCCCCTCTCTCTCTCTCTCAGGGAGATATCTGTACACTGACTGGTGTCTCTCAGTCCCCTCTCTCTCAGGGAGATATCTGTAAACTGACTGGTGTCTCTCAGACCCCTCTCTCTCAGGGAGATATCTGTAGACTGACTGTTGGCTCTCAGACCTCTCACTCTCAGGGAGATATCTGTACTCTGACTGGTGTCTCTCAGTCCCCTCTCTCACAGGGAGATAACTGTACACTGACTGGTGTCTCTCAGTCACCCTTCTCTCTCAGGGAGATATCTGTACACAGATTGGGGTCGCTCAATCCCCTCTCTCTCTCAGGGAGATATCTGTACACAGATTGGGGTCTCTCAATCCCCTCTCTCTCTCAGGGAGATATCTGTACACTGACTGGGGTCTCTCAGTCCCTCTCTCTTTCTATCAGGGAGATATGTGTACACTGACTGGGGTCTCCCAGTCCCTTCTCTCCCTCAGGGAGATATCTGTACACAGACTGGGGTCTCTCAGTCCCCTCTCTCTCTCAGGAAGATATCTGTACACTGACTGCTGTCTCTCAGGCCCCTATGTCTCTCAGGGAGATACCTGTACACTGACTGGTGTCTCTCAGTCCCCTCTCTCTCTGTCAGGGAGATATCTGTATACTGACTGTGATCTCTCTGTCCCCCCTCTCTCTCTCAGGGAGGTATCTGTACACAGACTGGTGTCAGTCACTCCCCTCTCTCTCTCAGGGAGATATCTGTACACTGACTGTTGGCTCTCAGACCCCTCACTCTCAGGGAGATAGCTGTACACTGACTGGTGTCTCTCAGTCCCCTCTCTCTCAGGGAGATATCTGTACACTGACTGATATCTCTCCGGTCCCCCTCTCTCTCGCAGTAAGGTATCAGTACACTGATATGGGTTTCTCAGTCCCGCCCCTCTCTCTCAGGGAGTTTTTTGTACACTGACTGGTGTCTCTCAGTCCCCTCTCTCTCTCTCTCTCTCCCAGGGAGATATCTCTGCACTGACTGGTGTCTCTCAGTCCCCTCTCTCTCTCAGGGAGATATCTGTACACTGACTGGTGTCTCCCAGTCCCCCCTCTCTCTCAGGGAGATATCTGTACACTGACTAGGGCTTCTCAGTCCCCCCTCCCACTCTCTCTCTGGGAGATATCTGTACACTGACTTGTGCCTCTCAGTCCCCCCTTCTCTCTCAGGGAGATATCTGTACACTGACTGGTGTCTCTCAGTCCCCTCTCTCTCTCTCAGGGAGATATCTGTACACTGACTTGTGCCTCTCAGTCCCCTCTCTCTCGCAGGGAGATATCTGTACACTGACTGGGGTCTCTGAGTACTCAGCTCTCTCAGGGAGATATATGTACACTGACTGGGATCTCTCAGTCCTCTCTCACTCTCTCTCAGGGAGATATCTGTACACTGACTGGTGTCTCTCAGTCCCCTCTCTCTCAGGGAGATATCTGTGCACTGACTGGTGTCTCTCCATTCCCCCCTATCTCTCTCAGGGAGATATCTGTACACTGACTGGTCTCACTCAGTCCCCTCTCTCTCTCTCAGGGAGATATCTGTACACTGACTGGTGTCTCTCAATCCCCTCTCTCTCGCAGGGAGATATCTGTACACTGACTGGGGTCTCTCAGTCCCCTCTATCTCTCTCTCAGGGAGATATGTGTACACTGACTGGGGTCTCTCAGTCCCTTCTCTCCCTCAGGGAGCTATCTGTACACTGACTGGTGTCTCTCAGGCCCTCCTCTCTTTCAGGGAGATATCTGTGCACTGACTGGTGTCTCTCAGTCCCCTCTCTCTCTCAGGGAGATATCTGTGCACTGACTGGTGTCTCCCAGTCCCCCCTCTCTCTCAGGGAGATATCTGTACAGTGACTGGTGTCTCCCAGTCCCCCTTCTCCCTCAGGGAGATATCTGTACACTGACTGGTGTCTCTCAGTCCCCTCTCTCTTTCAGGGAGATATCTGTACACTGACTGGTGTCTCTCAGTCCCCTCTCCCTCTCTCAGGGAGATATCTGTACACTGACTGGTGTTTCTCAGTCCCCTCTCTCTCTCAGGGAGATATCTGTACACTGACTGGTGTCTCTCAGTCCGCTGTCTCTCTCTGGGCGATATCTGTACACTGACTTCTGCCTCTCAGTCCCCTCTCTCTCGCAGGGAGATATCTGTACACTGACTGGGGTCTCTGCGTACTCACTTCTCTCTCCGGGAGATATCTGTACACTGACTGGTGTCTCTCAGTCCCCTCTCTCTCAGGGAGATATCTGTAAACTGACTGGTGTCTCTCAGACCCCTCTCTCTCAGGGAGATATCTGTACACTGACTGTTGGCTCTCAGACCTCTCACTCTCAGGGAGATATCTGTACACTGACTGGTGTCTCTCAGTCCCCTCTCTCACAGGATGATAACTGTACACTGACTGGTGTCTCTCAGTCACCCTTCTCTCTCAGGGAGATATCTGTACACAGATTGGGGTCTCTCAATCCCCTCTCTCTCTCAGGGAGATATCTGTACACCGACTGGGGTCTCTCAGTCCCTCTCTCTTTCTTTCAGGGAGATATGTGTACACTGACTGGGGTCTCCCAGTCCCTTCTCTCCCTCAGGGAGATATCTGTACACAGACTGGGGTCTCTCAGTCCCCTCTCTCTCTCAGGGAGATATCTGTACACCGACTGGGGTCTCTCAGTACCTCTCTCTTTCTTTCAGGGAGATATGTGTACACTGACTGGGGTCTCCCAGTCCCTTCTCTCCCTCAGGGAGATATCTGTACTCTGACTGGTGTCTCTCAGTCCCCTCTCTCTCAGGGAGATATCTGTCAACTGACTGTTGGCTCTCAGACCCCTCTCTCTCAGGGAGATATCTGTACACTGACAGTTGACTCTCAGACCTCTCACTCTCAGGGAGATATCTGTACACTGACTGGTGTCTCTCAGTCCCCTCTCTCACAGGGAGATACCTGTACAATGACTGGTGTCTCTCAGTCACCCTTCTCTCTCAGGGAGATATCTGTACACTGACTGTGGTCTCTCAGTCCCTCTCTCTTTCTTTCAGGGAGATATGTGTACACTGACTGGGGTCTCCCAGTCCCTTCTCTCCCTCAGGGAGATATCTGTACACAGACTGGGGTCTCTCAGTCCCCTCTCTCTCTCAGGAAGATATCTGTACACTGACTGCTGTCTCTCAGGCCCCTCTGTCTCTCAGGGAGATACCTGTCCACTGACTAGGTTCTCTCAGTCCCCTCTCTCCCTCAGGGAGATATCTGTACACGGACTGGTGTCTCTCAGTCCCCTCTCTTTCTCAGGGAGATATCTGTACACTGACTGGTGTCTCTCAGTCCCCTCTCTCTCTCTCTCTCTCTCTCTCAGGGAGATATCTGTACACTGACTGGTGTCTCTCAGGCTCTCCTCTCTTTCAGGGACATATCTGTACACTGACTGGTGTCTCTCAGTCCCCTCTCTCTCTCAGGGAGATATCTGTACACTGACTGGTCTCTCTCAGTCCCCTCTCTCTCTCTCTCAGGGAGATATCTGTACACTGACTGGTGTCTCTCAGTCCCCTCTCTCTCTCAGGGAGATATCTGTACACTGACTGTTGGCTCTCAGACCTCGCACAGTCAGGGAGATATCTGTACACTGACCATGATCTCTCAGTCCCCCGTCTCTCTCTCAGGGAGATATCTGTACACTGACTGGTGTCTCTCAGTCCCCTCTCTCACAGGGAGATAACTGTACACTGACTGGATGTTTCTCAGTCACCCTTCTCTCTCAGGGAGATATCTGTACACTGACTGGGGTCTCTCAGTCCCCCCTCTCTCTCTCAGGGAGATATGTGTACACTGACTGGGGTCTCTCAGTCCCCTCTCTCTCTCAGGGAGATATGTGTACACAGACTCGGGACTCACAGTCCCTTCTCTCTCTCAGGGAGATATCTGTACACTGACTGGGGTCTCTCAGTCCCCTCTCTCTCTCAAGGTGATATCTGTACACTGACTGGTGTCTCTCAGTCCCCTCTCTCTCTCTCTCTCTCCCAGGGAGATATCTCTGCACTGACTGGTGTCTCTCCGTCCCCCCTATCTCTCTCAGGGAGATATCTGTACACTGACTGGTCTCTCTCAGTCCCCTCTCTCTCTCTCTCTCTCTCAGGGAGATATCTGTACACTGACTGGTGTCTCTCAGGCTCTCCTCTCTTTCAGGGACATATCTGTACACTGACTGGTGTCTCTCAGTCCCCTCTCTCTCTCAGGGAGATATGTGTACACTGACAGGTGTCTCTCAGTACTCTCTCTCTCTCAGGGAGACATGTGTGCACTGACTGGGGTCTCTCAGTCCCCTCTCTCTCTCAGGGAGATATCTGACACAGACTGGGGTCTCTCAGTCCCCTCTCTCTCTCTCAGGAAGATATCTGTACACTGACTGGTGTCTCTCAGTCCCCTCTCTCTCTCAGGGAGATATCTGTACACTGACTGCTGTCTCTCAGTCTCCCCTCTCTCTCTCTCAGGGAGATATCTGTACAGTGACTGCTGTTTCTCAGTCCCCTCACTCTCTCTCAGGGAGTTACCTGTACACTGAGTGGTGTCTCTCAGTCCCCTCTCTTTCTCTCAGGGAGATATCAGTACACTGACTGGTGTCTCTCAGTATCCCCTTCTGTCTCCGGGAAATATCTCCCTGTACAGATATCTCCCTGAGAAAGAGTGGCAGGGGGAACTGAGAGACACCAGTCAGTGTACAAATATCTACCTGAGAGCGAGAGGGGACTGAGAGACCCCAGTCAGTGTACACATATCTACCTGAGAGCGAGAGGGGACTGAGAGACCCCAGTCAGGGTACACATATCTCCCTGAGAGAGAGAGGGGACTGAGAGACACCAGACAGTGTACAGATATCTCCCTGAGAGAGAGAGAGGGGACTGAAATACACCAGTCAGTGTACAGATATCACCCTGAGAAAAAGAGGGGACTGAGAGACACCAGTCAGTGTACAGATATCTCCCTGAGAGAGAGAGGGGACTGAGAGGCACAAGGCGGTGTACAGATATCTCCCACAGAGAGAGTGATAGGGTGGACTGAGAAGCCCTAGTCAGAGTACAGATATCTCCCTGAGAGAGAGGGGGGGACTGAGAGACACCAGTCAGTGTCCAGATATCTCCCGGAGAGAGAAGGGGCTACTGAGAGACACCAGTCAGTGTACAGATATCTCCCTGAGAAAGAGAGGGGAGTGAGAGACACCAGTCAGTGTACAGAAATCTTCCTGAGACAGAGAGGGGACTGAGAGACACCAGATAGTGTACAGATATCTCCCTGAGACAGACAGGGGACTGAGAGACGCCAGTCAGTGTACAGCTGGCTCCCTGAGAATAAAGAGAGGAGGAACTGAGAGATCACAGTGTACAGATATCTCCCTGAGAGAGAGAGAGGGGACTGAGAGACACCAGTCAGTGTACAGATATCTCCCTGAGAGAGAGAGAGGGGACTGAGAGACGCCAGTCAGTGTACAGATATCTGCCTGAGAGAGAGAGGGGACTGAGATATCCCAGTCAGTGTCCAGATATCTTCCAGAGAGAGAGAGGGGACTGAGAGACACCAGTCAGTGTACAGATATCAACCTGAGAGAGAGGGGACTGAGAGACACCAGTCAGTGTACAGCTATGTCCCTGAGAGTGAGGGGACTCACACACCCCAGTCACTGTACAGATGTCTCCCTGAGAGGGAGAGGGGACTGAGAGACACCAGTCAGTGTACAGATATCTCCCTGAGAGAGAGGGGGGGGCCTGAGAGATCACAGTCAGTGTACAGATAGCACCTTGAGAGAGAGAGGGGGTCTGAGAGACACCAGTCAGTGTACAGATATCTCCCTGAGAGAGAGAGGGGACTGAGAGACGCCTGTCAGTGCACAGATATCTCCCTGAGAGAGAGAGGGGACTGAGAGACGCCTGTCAGTGTACAGATATCTCCCGGAGAGAGAAAGGGGTACTGAGAGACACCAGTCAGTGTACAGCTATGTCCCTGTGAGTGAAGGGTCTGAGCGACACCAGTCAGTGTACAGATATCTCCCGGAGAGAGAAGGGGGTACTGAGAGACACCAGACAGTGTACAGATATCTCCCTGAGAGAGAGAGGGGGGCCTGAGAGATCACAGTCAGTGTACAGATATCACCCTGAGAGAGAGAGGGGGTCTGAGAGACACCAGTCAGTGTACAGATAGCTCCCTGAGAGAGAGAGAGGACTGAGAGATGTCTGTCAGTGTATGGATATCTCCCTGAGAGAGAGAGGGGATTGAGAGACACCAGTCCGTGTACAGATATCTCCCGGAGAGAGAAAGGGGTACTGAGAGACACCAGTCAGTGTACAGATGTCTCCCTGAGACAGAGAGGGGACTGAGAGACACCAGTCAGTGTACAGATATCTCCCGGAGAGAGAAGGGGGTACTGAGAGACACCAGTCAGTGTACTGATACCTCTATGAGAGAGAGAGAGGGGACTAAGAGACACCAGTCAGTGTACAGATATCTCCCTGAGAGAGAGAGCGGTCTGAGAGACACCAATCAGTGTACAGATATCTCCCTCAGAGAGAGAGGGGCCTGAGAGATACCAGTCACTGTACAGATATCTCCCTGAGAGAGAGGGGACTGAGAGACACCAGACAGTGTACAGGTATCTCCCTGAGAGTGGGAGAGGGGAGTGAGAGAGACCAGTCATGTGTACACATATCTCCCTGAGAGTGAGGGGGGACTGAGAGACACCAGTCAGTGTACAGATATCTCCCTGAGAAAGAGGGGGGCCTGACATACACCAGTCAGTGTACAGATAGCTCCCTGAGAGAGAGAGAGAGGGTACTGAAAGACACCAGTCAGTGTACAGCTATGTCCCTGTGAGTGAAGGGTCTGAGAGACACCAGTCAGTGTACAGATATCTCCCGGAGAGAGAAGGGGGTACTGAGAGACACCAGTCAGTGTACAGATATCTCCCTGAGAGAGAGGGGGGGCCTGAGAGATCACAGTCAGTGTACAGATATCACCCTGAGAGAGAGAGGGGGTCTGAGAGACACCAGTCAGTGTACAGATAGCTCCCTGAGAGAGAGAGGGGACTGAGAGATGCCTGTCAGTGTACAGATATCTCCCGGAGAGAGAAAGGGGATTGAGAGACACCAGTCCGTGTACAGATATCTCCCGGAGAGAGAAAGGGGTACTGAGAGACACCAGTCAGTGTACAGATGTCTCCCTGAGAGAGAGGGGACTGAGAGACACCAGTCAGTGTCCAGATATTTCGCTGAGAAAGAGAGGGAACTGAGAGACACCAGTCAGTGTACAGATATCTCCCTGTGAGAGAGAAAGGGGTACTGAGAGACACCAGTCAGTGTACTGATATCTCCCTCAGAGAGATAGGTGACTGAGAGACACCAGTCAGTGTACAGATATTTCCCGGAGAAAGAGAGGGTACTGAGAGACACAAGTCAGTGTACAGATATCTCCCAGAGAGAGAGAGGGGACTGAGGGATCCCAGTCAGTGTACAGATATCTCCCTGAGAGAGAGACGGGACTGAGAGACACCAGTCAGTGTACAGATATCTCCCTGAGAGAGGGAACTGAGAGACACCAGTCAGTGTACAGATATCTCCCTGAGACAGAGAGGGTACTGAGAGACGCCAGTCAGTGTACACATAGCTCCCTGAGAATAAAGAGAGGAGGGACTGAGAGATCAGAGTCAGTGTACAGATATCTCCCTGAGAGAGAGGGGACTGAGAGACACCAGTCAATGTACAGAAATCTCCCTGAGACAGACAGGGGACTGAGAGACACCAGTTCGTGTACAGATATCTCCCTGAGACAGACAGGGGACTGAGAGACGCCAGTCAGTGTACAGATATCTCCCTGAGAAAGAGAGGGGAGTGAGAGACAGCAGTCAGTGTACAGCTATATCCCTGAGAGTGAGGGGACTCACACACCCCAGTCAGTGTACAGATGTCTCCCTGAGAGAGAGGGGGGACTGAGAGACACCAGTCAGTGTACTGATATCTCCCTGAGAGAGAGAGGGGACTGAGAGACACCAGTCAGTGTCCAGATATTTCCCTGAGAAAGAGAGGGAACTGAGAGACACCAGTCAGTGTACAGATATCTCCCTGAGAGAGGGAACTGAGAGACACCACTCAGCGTACTGATATCTCTATGAGAGAGAGAGAGGGGACTGAGAGACACCAGTCAGTGTACAGATATCTCCCTGAGAAAGAGAGGGGAGTGAGAGACACCAGTCAGTGTACAGATATCTCCCTGAGACAGACAGGGAACTGAGAGACGCCAGTCAGTGCACAGATAGCTCCCTGAAAATAAAGAGAGGAGGGACTGAGAGATCAGAGTCAATGTACAGATATCTCCCTGGGAGAGTGAGACGGGACTGAGAGATCTGAGTCAGTGTACAGATGTCTCCCTGAGAGAGACGGGATTGAGAGATCCCAGTCAGTGTACAGATATCTCCCTGAGAAAGAGAGGGAACTGAGAGACGCCAGTCAGTGTACAGATATCTCCCTGAGAGAGAGAGGGGACTGAGATATCCCAGTCAGTGTACAGATATCTTCCTGAGAGAGAGAGGGGACTGAGATATCCCAGTCAGTGTACAGATATCAACCTGAGAGAGAGGGGACTGAGAGACACCAGTCAGTGTACAGCTATGTCCCTGAGAGTGAGGGGACTCACAGACCCCAGTCAGTGTACAGATATCTCCCTGAGAGAGAGAGGGGTGACTGAGAGATCACAGTCAGTGTACAGATATCTCCATGAGAGAGAGAGAGGGGAGTGAGAGACACCAGTCAGGGTACAGATATCTCCCTGAGACAGACAGGGAACTGAGAGACGCCAGTCAGTGCACAGATAGCTCCCTGAAAATAAAGAGAGGAGGGACTGAGAGATCAGAGTCAGTGTACAGATATCTCCCTGGGAGAGTGAGACGGGACTGAGAGATCTGAGTCAGTGTACAGATATCTCCCTGAGAGAGACGGGACTGAGAGATCCCAGTCAGTGTACAGATATCTCCCTGAGAAAGAGAGGGAACTGAGAGACGCCAGTCAGTGTACAGATATCTCCCTGAGAGAGAGAGGGGACTGAGATATCCCAGTCAGTGTACAGATATCTTCCTGACAGAGACGGGACTGAGAGATCCCAGTCAGTGTACAGATATCTCCCTGAGAAAGAGAGGGAACTGAGAGACGCCAGTCAGTGTACAGATATCTCCCTGAGAGAGAGAGGGGACTGAGATATCCCAGTCAGTGTACAGATATCTTCCTGAGAGAGACAGGGGAATGAGAGACGCCTGTCAGTGTACAGATATCTCCCTGAGAGAGAGAGGGGACTGAGAGACGCCAGTCAGTGTACAGATATCTCCCTGAGAGAGAGAGGGGACTGAGATATCCCAGTCAGTGTACAGATATCTTCCTGAGAGAGAGAGGGGACTGAGATATCCCAGTCAGTGTACAGATATCTTCCTGAGAGAGAGAGGGGACTGAGAGACACCAGTCAGTGTACAGTTATCAACCTGAGAGAGAGGGGACTGAGAGACACCAGTCAGTGTACAGATATCTCCCTGTGAGAGAGAAAGGGGTACTGAGAGACACCAGTCAGTGTACTGATATCTCCCTCAGAGAGATAGGTGACTGAGAGACACCAGTCAGTGTACAGATATTTCCCGGAGAAAGAGAGGGTACTGAGAGACACAAGTCAGTGTACAGATATCTCCCAGAGAGAGAGAGGGGACTGAGGGATCCCAGTCAGTGTACAGATATCTCCCTGAGAGAGAGACGGGACTGAGAGACACCAGTCAGTGTACAGATATCTCCCTGAGAGAGGGAACTGAGAGACACCAGTCAGTGTACAGATATCTCCCTGAGACAGAGAGGGTACTGAGAGACGCCAGTCAGTGTACACATAGCTCCCTGAGAATAAAGAGAGGAGGGACTGAGAGATCAGAGTCAGTGTACAGATATCTCCCTGAGAGAGAGGGGACTGAGAGACACCAGTCAATGTACAGAAATCTCCCTGAGACAGACAGGGGACTGAGAGACACCAGTTCGTGTACAGATATCTCCCTGAGACAGACAGGGGACTGAGAGACGCCAGTCAGTGTACAGATATCTCCCTGAGAAAGAGAGGGGAGTGAGAGACAGCAGTCAGTGTACAGCTATATCCCTGAGAGTGAGGGGACTCACACACCCCAGTCAGTGTACAGATGTCTCCCTGAGAGAGAGAGGGGACTGAGAGACACCAGTCAGTGTACAGATATCTCCAGGAGAGAGAAAGGGGTACTGAGAGACACCAGTCAGTGTACTGATATCTCCCTGAGAGAGAGAGGGGACTGAGAGACACCAGTCAGTGTCCAGATATTTCCCTGAGAAAGAGAGGGAACTGAGAGACACCAGTCAGTGTACAGATATCTCCCTGAGAGAGGGAACTGAGAGACACCACTCAGCGTACTGATATCTCTATGAGAGAGAGAGAGGGGACTGAGAGACACCAGTCAGTGTACAGATATCTCCCTGAGAAAGAGAGGGGAGTGAGAGACACCAGTCAGTGTACAGATATCTCCCTGAGACAGACAGGGAACTGAGAGACGCCAGTCAGTGCACAGATAGCTCCCTGAAAATAAAGAGAGGAGGGACTGAGAGATCAGAGTCAATGTACAGATATCTCCCTGGGAGAGTGAGACGGGACTGAGAGATCTGAGTCAGTGTACAGATGTCTCCCTGAGAGAGACGGGATTGAGAGATCCCAGTCAGTGTACAGATATCTCCCTGAGAAAGAGAGGGAACTGAGAGACGCCAGTCAGTGTACAGATATCTCCCTGAGAGAGAGAGGGGACTGAGATATCCCAGTCAGTGTACAGATATCAACCTGAGAGAGAGGGGACTGAGAGACACCAGTCAGTGTACAGCTATGTCCCTGAGAGTGAGGGGACTCACAGACCCCAGTCAGTGTACAGATATCTCCCTGAGAGAGAGAGGGGTGACTGAGAGATCACAGTCAGTGTACAGATATCTCCATGAGAGAGAGAGAGGGGAGTGAGAGACACCAGTCAGGGTACAGATATCTCCCTGAGACAGACAGGGAACTGAGAGACGCCAGTCAGTGCACAGATAGCTCCCTGAAAATAAAGAGAGGAGGGACTGAGAGATCAGAGTCAGTGTACAGATATCTCCCTGGGAGAGTGAGACGGGACTGAGAGATCTGAGTCAGTGTACAGATATCTCCCTGAGAGAGACGGGACTGAGAGATCCCAGTCAGTGTACAGATATCTCCCTGAGAAAGAGAGGGAACTGAGAGACGCCAGTCAGTGTACAGATATCTCCCTGAGAGAGAGAGGGGACTGAGATATCCCAGTCAGTGTACAGATATCTTCCTGAGAGAGACGGGACTGAGAGATCCCAGTCAGTGTACAGATATCTCCCTGAGAAAGAGAGGGAACTGAGAGACGCCAGTCAGTGTACAGATATCTCCCTGAGAGAGAGAGGGGACTGAGATATCCCAGTCAGTGTACAGATATCTTCCTGAGAGAGACAGGGGAATGAGAGACGCCTGTCAGTGTACAGATATCTCCCTGAGAGAGAGAGGGGACTGAGAGACGCCAGTCAGTGTACAGATATCTCCCTGAGAGAGAGAGGGGACTGAGATATCCCAGTCAGTGTACAGATATCTTCCTGAGAGAGAGAGGGGACTGAGATATCCCAGTCAGTGTACAGATATCTTCCTGAGAGAGAGAGGGGACTGAGAGACACCAGTCAGTGTACAGTTATCAACCTGAGAGAGAGGGGACTGAGAGACACCAGTCAGTGTACAGATATCTCCCTGTGAGAGAGAAAGGGGTACTGAGAGACACCAGTCAGTGTACTGATATCTCCCTCAGAGAGATAGGTGACTGAGAGACACCAGTCAGTGTACAGATATTTCCCGGAGAAAGAGAGGGTACTGAGAGACACAAGTCAGTGTACAGATATCTCCCAGAGAGAGAGAGGGGACTGAGGGATCCCAGTCAGTGTACAGATATCTCCCTGAGAGAGAGACGGGACTGAGAGACACCAGTCAGTGTACAGATATCTCCCTGAGAGAGGGAACTGAGAGACACCAGTCAGTGTACAGATATCTCCCTGAGACAGAGAGGGTACTGAGAGACGCCAGTCAGTGTACACATAGCTCCCTGAGAATAAAGAGAGGAGGGACTGAGAGATCAGAGTCAGTGTACAGATATCTCCCTGAGAGAGAGGGGACTGAGAGACACCAGTCAATGTACAGAAATCTCCCTGAGACAGACAGGGGACTGAGAGACACCAGTTCGTGTACAGATATCTCCCTGAGACAGACAGGGGACTGAGAGACGCCAGTCAGTGTACAGATATCTCCCTGAGAAAGAGAGGGGAGTGAGAGACAGCAGTCAGTGTACAGCTATATCCCTGAGAGTGAGGGGACTCACACACCCCAGTCAGTGTACAGATGTCTCCCTGAGAGAGAGAGGGGACTGAGAGACACCAGTCAGTGTACAGATATCTCCAGGAGAGAGAAAGGGGTACTGAGAGACACCAGTCAGTGTACTGATATCTCCCTGAGAGAGAGAGGGGACTGAGAGACACCAGTCAGTGTCCAGATATTTCCCTGAGAAAGAGAGGGAACTGAGAGACACCAGTCAGTGTACAGATATCTCCCTGAGAGAGGGAACTGAGAGACACCACTCAGCGTACTGATATCTCTATGAGAGAGAGAGAGGGGACTGAGAGACACCAGTCAGTGTACAGATATCTCCCTGAGAAAGAGAGGGGAGTGAGAGACACCAGTCAGTGTACAGATATCTCCCTGAGACAGACAGGGAACTGAGAGACGCCAGTCAGTGCACAGATAGCTCCCTGAAAATAAAGAGAGGAGGGACTGAGAGATCAGAGTCAATGTACAGATATCTCCCTGGGAGAGTGAGACGGGACTGAGAGATCTGAGTCAGTGTACAGATGTCTCCCTGAGAGAGACGGGATTGAGAGATCCCAGTCAGTGTACAGATATCTCCCTGAGAAAGAGAGGGAACTGAGAGACGCCAGTCAGTGTACAGATATCTCCCTGAGAGAGAGAGGGGACTGAGATATCCCAGTCAGTGTACAGATATCTTCCTGAGAGAGAGAGGGGACTGAGAGACACCAGTCAGTGTACAGATATCAACCTGAGAGAGAGGGGACTGAGAGACACCAGTCAGTGTACAGCTATGTCCCTGAGAGTGAGGGGACTCACAGACCCCAGTCAGTGTACAGATATCTCCCTGAGAGAGAGAGGGGTGACTGAGAGATCACAGTCAGTGTACAGATATCTCCATGAGAGAGAGAGAGGGGAGTGAGAGACACCAGTCAGGGTACAGATATCTCCCTGAGACAGACAGGGAACTGAGAGACGCCAGTCAGTGCACAGATAGCTCCCTGAAAATAAAGAGAGGAGGGACTGAGAGATCAGAGTCAGTGTACAGATATCTCCCTGGGAGAGTGAGACGGGACTGAGAGATCTGAGTCAGTGTACAGATATCTCCCTGAGAAAGAGAGGGAACTGAGAGACGCCAGTCAGTGTACAGATATCTTCCTGAGAGAGAGAGGGGACTGAGATATCCCAGTCAGTGTACAGATATCTTCCTGAGAGAGACGGGACTGAGAGATCCCAGTCAGTGTACAGATATCTCCCTGAGAAAGAGAGGGAACTGAGAGACGCCAGTCAGTGTACAGATATCTCCCTGAGAGAGAGAGGGGACTGAGATATCCCAGTCAGTGTACAGATATCTTCCTGAGAGAGACAGGGGAATGAGAGACGCCTGTCAGTGTACAGATATCTCCCTGAGAGAGAGAGGGGACTGAGAGACGCCAGTCAGTGTACAGATATCTCCCTGAGAGAGAGAGGGGACTGAGATATCCCAGTCAGTGTACAGATATCTTCCTGAGAGAGAGAGGGGACTGAGAGACACCAGTCAGTGTACAGATATCAACCTTAGAGAGAGGGGACTGAGAGACACCAGTCAGTGTACAGATATGTCCCTGAGAGAGAGGGGACTGAGAGACACCAGTCAGTGTACAGATATCTCCCTGAGAGAGAGAGGGGGGACTGAGAGATCACAGTCAGTGTACAGATATCTCCCTGAGAGAGAGAGAGGGGACTGAGAGACACCAGTCAGTGTACAGATATCTCCCGGAGAGAGAAGTGGGTACTGAGATATCCCAGTCAGTGTACAGATATCTTCCTGAGAGAGAGAGGGGACTGAGAGACACCAGTCAGTGTACAGATATCAACCTGAGAGAGAGGGGACTGAGAGACACCAGTCAGTGTACAGCTATGTCCCTGAGAGTGAGGGGACTCACAGACCCCAGTCAGTGTACAGATATCTCCCTGAGAGAGAGAGAGGGGAGTGAGAGACACCAGTCAGGGTACAGATATCTCCCTGAGACAGACAGGGAACTGAGAGACGCCAGTCAGTGCACAGATAGCTCCCTGAAAATAAAGAGAGGAGGGACTGAGAGATCAGAGTCAGTGTACAGATATCTCCCTGGGAGAGTGAGACGGGACTGAGAGATCTGAGTCAGTGTACAGATATCTCCCTGAGAGAGACGGGACTGAGAGATCCCAGTCAGTGTACAGATATCTCCCTGAGAAAGAGAGGGAACTGAGAGACGCCAGTCAGTGTACAGATATCTCCCTGAGAGAGAGAGGGGACTGAGATATCCCAGTCAGTGTACAGATATCTTCCTGAGAGAGACGGGACTGAGAGATCCCAGTCAGTGTACAGATATCTCCCTGAGAAAGAGAGGGAACTGAGAGACACCAGTCAGTGTACAGATATCTCCCTGAGAGAGAGAGGGGACTGAGATATCCCAGTCAGTGTACAGATATCTTCCTGAGAGAGACAGGGGAATGAGAGACGCCTGTCAGTGTACAGATATCTCCCTGAGAGAGAGAGGGGACTGAGAGACGCCAGTCAGTGTTCAGATATCTCCCTGAGAGAGAGAGGGGACTGAGATATCCCAGTCAGTGTACAGATATCTTCCTGAGAGAGAGAGGTGACTGAGAGACACCAGTCAGTGTACAGATATCAACCTTAGAGAGAGGGGACTGAGAGACACCAGCCAGTGTACAGCTATGTCCCTGAGAGAGAGGGGACTGAGAGACACCAGTCAGTGTACAGATATCTCCCTGAGAGAGAAAGGGGGGACTGAGAGATCACAGTCAGTGTACAGATATCTCCCTGAGAGAGAGAGAGGGGACTGAGAGACACCAGTCAGTGTACAGATATCTCCCTGAGAGATAGAGAGTCGGGACTGAGAGACACCAGTCAGTGTACAGATATCCCCCTGAGAGAGAGTGAGGGGACTGAGAGAGACCAGTCAGTGTACAGATATCTCCCTGTGAGGGAGAGGGGACTGAGAGACACCAGTCAGTGTACAGATATCTCCCGGAGAGAGAAGTGGGTACTGAGAGACACCAGTCAGTGTACTGATATCTCTATGAGAGAGAGAGAGGACTGAGAGACACCAGTCAGTGTACAGATATCTCCCTGAGAGAGAGAGCGGTTTGAGAGACACCAATCAGTGTACAGATATCTCCCTCAGAGAGAGAGGGGCCTGAGAGATACCAGTCAGTGTGCAGATATCTCCCTGAGAGAGAGGGGGGGGACTGAGAGACTCCAGTCACTGCACAGATATCTCCCTGAGAGAGAGAGAGAGAGCGGACTGAGAGAGACCAGTCAGTGTACAGATATCTCCCAGATACCGAGGGGGAGACTGACAGACACAAGTCGGTGTACAGATATCCCCCTGGGAGAGAGGGGACTGAGAGACACCAGACATTATAAAGATATCTCGCTGAGAGAGAGCGGACTGAGAGACACCTGTCAGTGTACAGATATCTACCTGAGAGAGAGAGGGGACTGATAGACACCAGTTATTGTACAGATATATCTCTGAGAGAGAGCGGGTACTGAGAGACACCAGTCAGTGTACAGATATCACCCTGAGAGAGAGAGAGCGGACGGAATGACACCAGTCAGTGTACAGGTATCTCCCTGAGAGAGGGAGAGGGGAGTGCGAGAGACCAGTCAGTGTACACATATCTCCCTGAGAGTGAGGGGGGACTGAGAGACACCAGTCAGTGTACAGATATCTCCCTGAGAAAGAGGGGGGCCTGACAGACACCAGTCAGTGTACAGATAGCTCCCTGAGAGAGAGAGAGGGTACTGAAAGACACCAGTCAGTGTACAGCTATGTCCCTAAGAGTGAAGGGTCTGAGAGACACCAGTCAGTGTACAGATATCTCCCTGAGAGAGAGAGAGGGGACTGATAGACACCAGTCAGTGTACAGATATCTCCCAGAGACAGAGAGGGGACTGAGAGACACCAGTCAGTGTACAGACATCTCCCTGAGTGATAGAGAGACAGGACTGATAGACACCAGTCAGTGTACAGATATCTCCCTGAGAGAGAGAGTGAGGGGACAGAGAGAGACCAGTCAGTGTACAGATATCTCCCTGTCAGGGAGAGGGGTCTGAGAGACACCAGTCATTGTACAGATATCTCCTGGAGAGAGAAGGGGGTACTGAGAGACACCAGTCAGTGTACTGATATCTCCCTGAGAGAGAGAGGGGACTGAGAGACACCAGTCAGTGTCCAGATATTTCCCTGATAAAGAGAGGGAACTGAGAGACACCAGTCAGTATACAGATATCTCCCTGAGAGAGGGAACTGAGAGACACCAGTCAGTGTACTGATATCTCCCTGAGAGAGAGAGGAGACTGTTGGTCACCAGTCAGTGTACAGATATCTCCCTGAGAGAGAGAGAGGGGACTGAGAGACACCAGTCAGTGTATA
Source organism: Chiloscyllium plagiosum (assembly GCF_037043375.1). NCBI lineage: Eukaryota > Metazoa > Chordata > Chondrichthyes > Orectolobiformes > Hemiscylliidae > Chiloscyllium > Chiloscyllium plagiosum. Next base: position 41,776,525 of record NW_028270179.1, read on the forward strand.
GATATCTCCCTGAGAGAGAGAGAGGGGACTGTGAGACACCAGTCAGTGTACAGATATCTCTCTGAGAGAGAGAGGGGGGCCTGAGAGATCACAGTCAGTGTACAGATATCTCCCTGAGAGAGAGAGGGGGTCTGAGACACCAGTCAGTGTACAGATATCTCTCTGAGAGAGAGAGGGGGGCCTGAGAGATCACATTCAGTGTACAGATATCACCCTGAGAGAGAGAGGGGGACTGAGAGACACCAGTCCGTGTACAGAAATCTCCCTGAGACAGAGGGGACTGAGAGACGCCAGTCAGTGTACAGATAGCTCCCTGAGAGAGAGAGAGGGTACTGAAAGACACCAGTCAGTGTACAGCTATGTCCCTAAGAGTGAAGGGTCTGAGAGACACCAGTCAGTGTACAGATATCTCCCTGAGAGAGAGAGAGGGGACTGATAGACACCAGTCAGTGTACAGATATCTCCCAGAGACAGAGAGGGGACTGAGAGACACCAGTCAGTGTACAGACATCTCCCTGAGTGATAGAGAGACAGGACTGATAGACACCAGTCAGTGTACAGATATCTCCCTGAGAAAGAGGGGGGCCTGACAGACACCAGTCAGTGTACAGATAGCTCCCTGAGAGAGAGAGAGGGTACTGAAAGACACCAGTCAGTGTACAGCTATGTCCCTAAGAGTGAAGGGTCTGAGAGACACCAGTCAGTGTACAGATATCTCCCTGAGAGAGAGAGAGGGGACTGATAGACACCAGTCAGTGTACAGATATCTCCCAGAGACAGAGAGGGGACTGAGAGACACCAGTCAGTGTACAGACATCTCCCTGAGTGATAGAGAGACAGGACTGATAGACACCAGTCAGTGTACAGATATCTCCCTGAGAGAGAGAGTGAGGGGACAGAGAGAGACCAGTCAGTGTACAGATATCTCCCTGTCAGGGAGAGGGGTCTGAGAGACACCAGTCAGTGTACAGATATCTCCTGGAGAGAGAAGGGGGTACTGAGAGACACCAGTCAGTGTACTGATATCTCCCTGAGAGAGAGAGGGGACTGAGAGACACCAGTCAGTGTCCAGATATTTCCCTGAGAAAGAGAGGGAACTGAGAGACACCAGTCAGTATACAGATATCTCCCTGAGAGAGGGAACTGAGAGACACCAGTCAGTGTACTGATATCTCCCTGAGAGAGAGAGGAGACTGAGAGTCACCAGTCAGTGTACAGATATCTCCCTGAGAGAGAGAGAGGGGACTGATAGACACCAGTCAGTGTACAGATATCTCCCAGAGACAGAGAGGGGACTGAGAGACACCAGTCAGTGTACAGACATCTCCCTGAGTGATAGAGAGACAGGACTGATAGACACCAGTCAGTGTACAGATATCTCCCTGAGAAAGAGGGGGGCCTGACAGACACCAGTCAGTGTACAGATAGCTCCCTGAGAGAGAGAGAGGGTACTGAAAGACACCAGTCAGTGTACAGCTATGTCCCTAAGAGTGAAGGGTCTGAGAGACACCAGTCAGTGTACAGATATCTCCCTGAGAGAGAGAGAGGGGACTGATAGACACCAGTCAGTGTACAGATATCTCCCAGAGACAGAGAGGGGACTGAGAGACACCAGTCAGTGTACAGACATCTCCCTGAGTGATAGAGAGACAGGACTGATAGACACCAGTCAGTGTACAGATATCTCCCTGAGAGAGAGAGTGAGGGGACAGAGAGAGACCAGTCAGTGTACAGATATCTCCCTGTCAGGGAGAGGGGTCTGAGAGACACCAGTCAGTGTACAGATATCTCCTGGAGAGAGAAGGGGGTACTGAGAGACACCAGTCAGTGTACTGATATCTCCCTGAGAGAGAGAGGGGACTGAGAGACACCAGTCAGTGTCCAGATATTTCCCTGAGAAAGAGAGGGAACTGAGAGACACCAGTCAGTATACAGATATCTCCCTGAGAGAGGGAACTGAGAGACACCAGTCAGTGTACTGATATCTCCCTGAGAGAGAGAGGAGACTGAGAGTCACCAGTCAGTGTACAGATATCTCCCTGAGAGAGAGAGAGGGGACTGAGAGACACCAGTCAGTGTACAGATATCTCCCTGAGAGAGAGAGAGGGGACTGTGAGACACCAGTCAGTGTACAGATATCTCTCTGAGAGAGAGAGGGGGGCCTGAGAGATCACATTCAGTGTACAGATATCACCCTGAGAGAGAGAGGGGGACTGAGAGACACCAGTCCGTGTACAGAAATCTCCCTGAGACAGAGGGGACTGAGAGACGCCAGTCAGTGTACAGATAGCTCCCTGAGAGAGAGAGAGGGTACTGAAAGACACCAGTCAGTGTACAGCTATGTCCCTAAGAGTGAAGGGTCTGAGAGACACCAGTCAGTGTACAGATATCTCCCTGAGAGAGAGAGAGGGGACTGATAGACACCAGTCAGTGTACAGATATCTCCCAGAGACAGAGAGGGGACTGAGAGACACCAGTCAGTGTACAGACATCTCCCTGAGTGATAGAGAGACAGGACTGATAGACACCAGTCAGTGTACAGATATCTCCCTGAGAGAGAGAGTGAGGGGACAGAGAGAGACCAGTCAGTGTACAGATATCTCCCTGTCAGGGAGAGGGGTCTGAGAGACACCAGTCAGTGTACAGATATCTCCTGGAGAGAGAAGGGGGTACTGAGAGACACCAGTCAGTGTACTGATATCTCCCTGAGAGAGAGAGGGGACTGAGAGACACCAGTCAGTGTCCAGATATTTCCCTGAGAAAGAGAGGGAACTGAGAGACACCAGTCAGTGTACAGATATCTCCCTGAGAGAGGGAACTGAGAGACACCAGTCAGTGTACTGATATCTCCCTGAGAGAGAGAGGAGACTGAGAGACACCAGTCAGTGTACAGATATCTCCCTGAGAGAGAGAGAGGGGACTGAGAGACACCAGTCAGTGTACAGATATCTCCCTGAGAGAGAGAGAGGGGACTGTGAGACACCAGTCAGTGTACAGATATCTCTCTGAGAGAGAGAGGGGGGCCTGAGAGATCACAGTCAGTGTACAGATATCTCCCTGAGAGAGAGAGGGGGTCTGAGAGACACCAGTCAGTGTACAGATATCTCTCTGAGAGAGAGAGGGGGGCCTGAGAGATCACATTCAGTGTACAGATATCACCCTGAGAGAGAGAGGGGGACTGAGAGACACCAGTCCGTGTACAGAAATCTCCCTGAGACAGAGGGGACTGAGAGACGCCAGTCAGTGTACAGATAGCTCCCTGAGAGAGAGGGTACTGAAAGACACCAGTCAGTGTACAGCTATGTCCCTAAGAGTGAAGGGTCTGAGAGACACCAGTCAGTGTACAGATATCTCCCTGAGAGAGAGAGAGGGGACTGATAGACACCAGTCAGTGTACAGATATCTCCCAGAGACAGAGAGGGGACTGAGAGACACCAGTCAGTGTACAGACATCTCCCTGAGTGATAGAGAGACAGGACTGATAGACACCAGTCAGTGTACAGATATCTCCCTGAGAGAGAGAGTGAGGGGACAGAGAGAGACCAGTCAGTGTACAGATATCTCCCTGTCAGGGAGAGGGGTCTGAGAGACACCAGTCAGTGTACAGATATCTCCTGGAGAGAGAAGGGTGTACTGAGAGACACCAGTCAGTGTACTGATATCTCCCTGAGAGAGAGAGGGGACTGAGAGACACCAGTCAGTGTCCAGATATTTCCCTGAGAAAGAGAGGGAACTGAGAGACCCCAGTCAGTGTACAGATATCTCCCTGAGAGAGGGAACTGAGAGACACCAGTCAGTGTACTGATATCTCCCTGAGAGAGAGAGGAGACTGAGAGACACCAGTCAGTGTACAGATATCTCCCTGAGAGAGAGAGAGGGGACTGAGAGACACCAGTCAGTGTACAGATATCTCCCTGAGAGAGAGAGAGGGGACTGTGAGACACCAGTCAGTGTACAGATATCTCTCTGAGAGAGAGAGGGGGGCCTGAGAGATCACAGTCAGTGTACAGATATCTCCCTGAGAGAGAGAGGGGGTCTGAGAGACACCAGTCAGTGTACAGATATCTCCCTGAGAGAGAGAGAGAGGGGACTGTGAGACACCAGTCAGTGTACAGATATCTCTCTGAGAGAGAGAGGGGGGCCTGAGAGATCCCATTCAGTGTACAGATATCACCCTGAGAGAGAGAGGGGGACTGAGAGACACCAGTCCGTGTACAGAAATCTCCCTGAGACAGAGGGGACTGAGAGACACCAGTCAGTGTACAGATATCTCCCTGAGAGAGAGAGTGAGGGGACTGAGAGAGACCAGTCAGTGTACAGATATCTCCCTGAGAGAGAGAGGGGGGACTGAGAGACACCAGTCAGTGTACAGATATCTCCCTGAGAGAGAGAGTGAGGGGACTGAGAGAGACCAGTCAGTGTACAGATATCTCCCTGAGAGAGAGAGGGGGGACTGAAATACACCAGTCAGTGTACAGATATCTCCCTGAGAGAGAGAGGGGGGACTGAGAGACACCAGTCAGTGTACAGATATCTCCCTGAGAGAGAGAGAGGGGACTGAGAGACACCAGTCAGTGTACAGATATCTCCCTGAGAGAGAGAGGGGGGACTGAGAGACACCAGTCAGTGTACAGATATCTCCCTGAGATAGAGAGAGGGGACTGAGAGACACCAGTCAGTGTACAGATATCTCCCTGAGAGAGAGAGTGAGGGGACTGAGAGAGACCAGTCAGTGTACAGATATCTCCCGGAGAGAGAAGGGGGTACTGAGAGACACCAGTCAGTGTACTGATATCTCTATGAGAGAGAGAGAGAGGGGACTGAGAGACACCAGTCAGTGTACAGATATCTCTCTGAGAAAGAGAGGGGACTGAGAGACACCAGTCAGTGTACAGAAATCTTTCTGAGACAGACAGGGGACTGAGAGACGCCAGTCAGTGTACAGCTGGCTCCCTGAGAATAAAGAGAGGAGGGACTGAGAGATCACAGTGTACAGATATCTCCCTGAGAGAGAGAGAGAGACGGGACTGAGAGACGCCAGTCAGTGTACAGATATCTCCCTGAGAGAGAGAGGGGACTAAGAGACACCAGTCAGTGTACAGATATCTCCCTGAGAGAGAGAGGGGCCTGAGAGACACCAGTCAGTGTATAGATATCTCTCTGAGAGAGAGAGGGGGGCCTGAGAGATCAGTCAGTGTACAGATATCTCCCTGAGAGAGAGAGGGGGTCTGAGAGACACCAGTCAGTGTACAGATATCTCTCTGAGAGAGAGAGGGGGGCCTGAGAGATCACATTCAGTGTACAGATATCACCCTGAGAGAGAGAGGGGGACTGAGAGACACCAGTCCGTGTACAGAAATCTCCCTGAGACAGAGGGGACTGAGAGACGCCAGTCAGTGTACAGATAGCTCCCTGAGAGAGAGAGAGGGTACTGAAAGACACCAGTCAGTGTACAGCTATGTCCCTAAGAGTGAAGGGTCTGAGAGACACCAGTCAGTGTACAGATATCTCCCTGAGAGAGAGAGAAGGGACTGATAGACACCAGTCAGTGTACAGATATCTCCCAGAGACAGAGAGGGGACTGAGAGACACCAGTCAGTGTACAGACATCTCCCTGAGTGATAGAGAGACAGGACTGATAGACACCAGTCAGTGTACAGATATCTCCCTGAGAGAGAGAGTGAGGGGACAGAGAGAGACCAGTCAGTGTACAGATATCTCCCTGTCAGGGAGAGGGGTCTGAGAGACACCAGTCAGTGTACAGATATCTCCTGGAGAGAGAAGGGTGTACTGAGAGACACCAGTCAGTGTACTGATATCTCCCTGAGAGAGAGAGGGGACTGAGAGACACCAGTCAGTGTCCAGATATTTCCCTGAGAAAGAGAGGGAACTGAGAGACACCAGTCAGTGTACAGATATCTCCCTGAGAGAGGGAACTGAGAGACACCAGTCAGTGTACTGATATCTCCCTGAGAGAGAGAGGAGACTGAGAGACACCAGTCAGTGTACAGATATCTCCCTGAGAGAGAGAGAGGGGACTGAGAGACACCAGTCAGTGGACAGATATCTCCCTGAGAGAGAGAGAGGGGACTGTGAGACACCAGTCAGTGTACAGATATCTCTCTGAGAGAGAGAGGGGGGCCTGAGAGATCACAGTCAGTGTACAGATATCTCCCTGAGAGAGAGAGGGGGTCTGAGAGACACCAGTCAGTGTACAGATATCTCCCTGAGAGAGAGAGAGGGGACTGTGAGACACCAGTCAGTGTACAGATATCTCTCTGAGAGAGAGAGGGGGGCCTGAGAGATCCCATTCAGTGTACAGATATCACCCTGAGAGAGAGAGGGGGACTGAGAGACACCAGTCCGTGTACAGAAATCTCCCTGAGACAGAGGGGACTGAGAGACACCAGTCAGTGTACAGATATCTCCCTGAGAGAGAGAGTGAGGGGACTGAGAGAGACCAGTCAGTGTACAGATATCTCCCTGAGAGAGAGAGGGGGGACTGAAATACACCAGTCAGTGTACAGATATCTCCCTGAGAGAGAGAGGGGGGACTGAGAGACACCAGTCAGTGTACAGATATCTCCCTGAGAGAGAGAGAGGGGACTGAGAGACACCAGTCAGTGTACAGATATCTCCCTGAGAGAGAGAGGGGGGACTGAGAGACACCAGTCAGTGTACAGATATCTCCCTGAGATAGAGAGAGGGGACTGAGAGACACCAGTCAGTGTACAGATATCTCCCTGAGAGAGAGAGTGAGGGGACTGAGAGAGACCAGTCAGTGTACAGATATCTCCCGGAGAGAGAAGGGGGTACTGAGAGACACCAGTCAGTGTACTGATATCTCTATGAGAGAGAGAGAGAGGGGACTGAGAGACACCAGTCAGTGTACAGATATCTCTCTGAGAAAGAGAGGGGACTGAGAGACACCAGTCAGTGTACAGAAATCTTTCTGAGACAGACAGGGGACTGAGAGACGCCAGTCAGTGTACAGCTGGCTCCCTGAGAATAAAGAGAGGAGGGACTGAGAGATCACAGTGTACAGATATCTCCCTGAGAGAGAGAGAGACGGGACTGAGAGACGCCAGTCAGTGTACAGATATCTCCCTGAGAGAGAGAGGGGACTAAGAGACACCAGTCAGTGCACAGATATCTCCCTGAGAGAGAGAGGGGGGACTGAGAGACACCAGTCAGTGTATAGATATCTCCGAGAGAGAGAGAGAGGGGCCTGAGAGACACCAGTCAGTGTACAGATATCTGCCCGAGAGAGAGAGAGAGAGGGGGGACTGAGAGACCCCAGTCAATGTACAGAAAGCTCCCTGAGAGAGAGAGAGAGAGAGAGAGAGAGGGGGGAGACTGAGAGACACCAGTCAGTTTACAGATATCTCTCTGAGAGAGAGAGGGGGGACTGAGAGACACCAGTCAGTGTACAGATATCTCCCTGAGAGAGAGAGAGAGAGAGAGAGGGGACTAAGAGACACCAGTCAGTGTACAGATATCTCCCTGAGAGAGAGATAGGGGACTGAGAGACACCAGTCAGTGTACAGATATCTCCCTGAGAGAGAGGGTGGGGGGGAACTGAGAGACACAAGTAGTGTACAGATATCTCCCTGAGAGAGAGGGGGGGGACTGGTAGACACCTGTCAGTGTACAGATATCTCCCTGAGAGAGAGAGAGGGGACTGAGAGACACCAGTCGGTGTACAGATATCTCCCTGAGAGAGAGAGGACTGAGAGACACCAGTCAGTGTACAGATATCTCCCTGAGAGAGAGAGAGAGGGGACTGAGAGACACGAGTCAGTGTACAGATGTCTCTGAGAGAGAGAGAGGGGTCTGAGACACCCCAGTCAGAGTACAGATATCCCCCTGAGAGAGAGAGGGGACTGAGACACACCAGTCAGTGTACAGATATCTCCCTGATGGACAGAGGGGCCTGAGAGACATCAGTCAGTATCCAGATATCTCATCTGAGAGAGAGAGGGGGGACTCGTAGACACCAGTCAGTGTACAGATATCTCTCTGAGAGAGAGAGAGGGGACTGAGAGACACCAGTCGATGTACTGATATCTCCCTGAGAGAGAGAGAGAGAGAGGGGACTGAGAGACACCAGTCAGTGTACAGATATCTCCCTGAGAGAGAGAGAGAGAGGACTGAGAGACACCAGTCAGTATATAGATATCTCCCTGAGAGAGAGAGAGGGGACTGAGAGACACGAGTTAGTGTAAAGATACCTCCCTGAGAGAGAAAGGGAGGACTGAGAGACACCAGTCAGTGTACAGATATCTCCCTGAGAGGGAGAGAGAGAGAGAGAGAGATAGAGGGGACTGAGCGACACCAGTCACTCTCCAGATACCTCCCTGAAAGAGAGAGGGGGTACTGAGAGACACCAGTCAGTGTACAGAAATCTCCCTGAGAGAGAGGTTCTGGGAACTGAGAGACCCCAGTCAGTGCACAGAAATCTCCCTGAGAGAGAGAGGGGGTACTGGTAGACACCAGTCAGTGTACAGATATCTCCCTGAGAGAGAGAGAGAGAGAGGGGACTGTGAGACACCAGTCAGTGTCCAGATATCTCCCTGAGAGAGAGAGAGAGGGGGGACTGGTAGACACCAGTCAGTGTACAGATATCTCCCTGAGAGAGAGAGGGGACTGTGAGACACCAGTCAGTGTACAGATATCTCCCTGAGAGAGAGAGAGAGAGGGGGACTGAGAGACACCAGTCAGTGTACAGATATCACCCTGAGAGAGAGGTGGGGGGAACTGAGAGACACCAGTCAGTGTACAGATATCACCCTGAGAGAGGGGGGACTGAGAGACACCAGTCAGTGTACAGATATCTCCCTGAGAGAGAGAGGGGACTGAGAGACACCGGTCAGTGTACAGATATCTCCCTGAGAGAGAGAGAGGGGACTGAGAGACACCAGTCAGTGTACAGATATCTCCCTGAGAGAGAGAGAGGGGACTGAGAGACACCAGTCAGTGTACAGATATCTCCCTGAGAGAGAGAGAGGGGACTGAGAGACACCAGTCACTGTACAGATATCTCCCTGAGAGAGAGAGAGGGGACTGAGAGACACCAGTCAGTGTACAGATATCTCCCTGAGAGAGAGGGGGGACTGAGAGACACCGGTCAGTGTACAGATATCTCCCTGAGAGAGAGAGAGGGGGGACTGAGAGACACCAGTCAGTGTACAGATATCTCCCTGAGAGAGAGAGAGGGGACTGAGAGACACCAGTCAGTGTACAGATTGTAATTTAATTTTTATGGTCAATGATTGTTTTAACAGATGGCCAGTTTGCTTTGGAACGTGAATCGTCAGAACATAATAATTCAGGATTTTGATGAAATCCTCAAACTACAGGTACCTGTTCATCCATATTCCCTTTCCCTGGGAGTGTTTGATGGTGGAACAGCGTAGAGTGACCTTTACTCTGTATCAACACCGTGCTGTCCTTGTCCCTGGGAGTGTTTAATGGGAGGACAGTGTAGAGGGAGCTTTACTCTGTATCTAACACCGTGCTGTCCCTGTCCCTGGGAGTGTTTGATGAGGGGACAGTGTAGAGGGAGCTTTATTCTGTATCTAACCCCGTGCTGTCCCTGGGAGTGTTTGATGGGGGACAGTGTAGAGGGAGCTTTACTCCGTATCTAACCCCGTGCTGTCCCTGTTCCTGGGAGTGTTTGATGGGCGGGACAGTATAGAGGGAGCTTTACTCTGTATCTCACCCTGTGCTGTCCCTGTCCCTGTGATGGGGAGACAGTGTAGAGGGAGCTTTACTCTGTATCTAACCCCGTGCTGTCCCTGTCCTGGGAGTGTTTGATGGGGGGACAGTGTAGAGGGAGCTTTACCCTGTATCTAACCCTGTGCTGTCCCTGTCCCTGGGAGTGTTTGATGGGGGGACAGTGTAGAGGGAGCTTTACTCTGTATCTAACCCCATGCTGTCCCTGTCCCTGGGAGTGTTTGATGGGGGGACAGTGTAGAGGTAGCTTTACCCTGTATCTAACCCTGTGCTGTCTCTGGGATGGGAGGACAGTATAGAGGGAGCTTTACCCTGTATCTAACCCTGTGCTGTCTCTGGGATGGGGGGAACAGTGTAGAGGGAGCTTTACCCTGTATCTAACCCCGTGCTGTCTCTGGGATGGGGGGACAGTGTAGAGGGAGCTTTACCCTGTATCTAACCCCGTGCTGTCTCTGGGATGGGGTGACAGTGTAGAGGGAGCTTTACCCTGTATCTAACCCCGTGCTGTCTCTGGGATGGGGTGACAGTGTAGATGGAGCTTTACCCTGTATCTAACCCTGTGTGTCCCTGGGTTGTAGGAGCAGGACTCGGATGGGTTGTTTAATAGTGTGAAGACCAGGCCGAGTCAGATGAGGATGTTGCTGGAGGTGAAGGAGAAGGATCTGATGGAGAAGTTTGAGAAGGCGGTGAGAGGGAGTGTGGAGGAGAGGGACCGAGCGATAACCGAGCTGCAATACCGGCTGCACAGGGAGAAGGAGACCTTCTGCAGGAAGCACAGCGACAACTTCAGGAAGGGCGTGATCAAGTGTGGCATCATGGCAGGCACTGGCACCATTGGGGCAGTGGGGGCTGTGGTGGGGGGTATTGTAGTAGGCCCTGCCCTGGCAGCAGGTGCTGCTGTAGTGGGTGTTGTTCAGGGAGCCGGGGTGGCCCTGGGGCTGGGGGTCGGGTTGGGGGTGGGGGCTGGGGTGGGTGCCGGGGTGGGGGCCGGAGTGGGGGGTGCCCTGTCATCGTCCCAGGCAGCTGGTGATGCCACACCGAGCAGATCAGCCGAGAACAGGGAGGACAAGGAGGCACTGCTGAAGGAGCAGGACGGAGAGTGAGCTCCGAGCTGTGTCATGGGGGGAGTGTTGGCGAGGGTGGAGGGGGGGTGAGGTGGGGGCGGGAGTGTTGGCGAGGGGGGAGGGGGAGTGAGGGGGGAGTGTTGGCGAGGGGGGGGAGTGTTGGGGAGGGAGGAGGGCGGGGGGGGGGGGGGAAGTGTTGGCGAAGGGGGAGGGGGAGTGAGGGGGGAGTGTTGGCGAGGGGGGGGGGAGTGTTGGGGAGGGGGGAGGGGGGGGAGGAGGGCGGGGAGTGTTGGCGAAGGGGGAGGGGGAGTGAGGGGGGAGTGTTTGCGATGGGGGATTGGGGGTGTGGGGGGAGTGTTGGCGAGGGGGGATTGGAGGGGGTGGGGGGGGGAGTGTTGGCGAGGGGGGATTGGAGGGGGTGGGGGGGGGAGTGTTGGCGAGGGGGGATTGGAGGGGGTGGGGGGGGGAGTGTTGGCGAGGGGGGATTGGAGGGGGTGGGGGGGGGAGTGTTGGCGAGGGGGGAGGGGCGGGGAGTGTTGGCGAGGGGGGAGGGGCGGGGAGTGTTGGCGAGGGGGGAGGCGGAGCGGGGGGAGGGGGGAGTGTTGGCGAGGGGGGAGGGGGATTGGGGGGAGTGTTGGCGAGGGGGGAGGTGGGGGGAGTGTTGGCGGGGGTGGAGTGGGGGGGTGGGGGGAGTGTTGGCGAGGGGGGAGTGGGGGGGGGAGGGGGGAGTGTTGGCGAGGAAGGAGGTGGGGGGGAGGGGGGAGTGTTGGCGAGGGAGAAGGTGGGGGGAGTGTTTGCGAGGGGGGGCGGGGGATTGGTGTGGGGAGGTGCGGAGGAGAGGGTGCCTGCTGAAACCCATCACATGGTCTCCATCAGTGACCTGTGTCCACACTCACTCAGCAGAGACACCAGCTTCCCACACGGTAACAGGGAGCAGTAGACATTGCTGCCTCTCTGCCTGTTTCCCCCCCCCCCCGTCACTCCTGGGCACAGGCACAGAATCTGTCACACTGTCAATCCTGCTTCCAAACGTCCAATGGATCAGACCGTTCCAACAACAAACTGAACCACAAACTTATTCCCTGACCAGAAGTTACTCCGGAATAGATTCTCCTGCAACACAACAGCCTTTAGTGTCAGTGACAAGGGAATGTGTGCAGGGACATAGATATCATGTCACCCCTCGATACTTTCAGCGGTGTTACAGAACTGACATGGGAAGTGACGTTCAGATGAGCCTGGGAATGGAGAGCTGTTAATGAGTCCGGAATGACAATGAAAACTGATTGAGAAAGAACCGAAATTTCATGTCGTTAACATGAGTCTGTTTCACGAGGCTTCACAACACCGGGGAACACTGGCTCCACGCGCTGCCCTCTGACTGGGAATATGTCCACCCCGGGATTGGTCACTCTCTCCCCCAATTACCCCCACTCGCCACTCTCCCAGGACACACACACACCCACCCTCAGGGAGCCCCGCACTATCGGAGGGTCAGTGCTGAGGGAGCCCCGGACTGTGGGAGGGTCAGCACCGAGGGAGCCCCGCAATATGGGAGGGTCAGCGCTGAGGGAGACCCGCACTGTCGGAGGGTCAGTGCTGAGGGAGCCCCGCACTGTGGGAGGGTCAGTGCTGAGGGAGCCCCGCACTGTGGGAGGGTCAGCGCTGAGGGAGCCCCGCACTGTGGGGAGGGTCAGCGCTGAGGGAGCCCCGCACTGTGGGAGGGTCAGCGCCGAGGGAGCCCCGCACTGAGGGAGGGTCAGTGCTGAGGGAGCCCCGCACTGTGGGAGGGTCAGCGCCGAGGGAGCCCCGCACTGTGGGAGGGTCAGTGCTGAGGGAGCCCCGCACTGTGGGAGGGTCAGTGCTGAGGGAGCCCCGCACTGTGGGAGGGTCAGCGCTGAGGGAGCCCCGCACTGTGGGAGGGTCAGTGCTGAGGGAGCCCCGCACTGTGGGAGGGTCAGCGCTGAGGGAGCCCCGCACTGTGGGAGGGTCAGCACCGAGGGAGCCCTGCACTGTCGCAGGGTCAGTGCTGAGGGAGCCCCGCACTGTGGGAGGGTCAGCGCTGAGGGAGCCCCGCACTGTGGGAGGGTCAGCGCTGAGGGAGCCCCACACTGTGGGAGGGTCAGCGCTGAGGGAGCCCCGCACTGTGGGAGGGTCAGCACCGAGGGAGCCCCGCACTGTCGCAGGGTCAGTGCTGAGGGAGCCCCACACCGTGGGAGGGTCAGCGCCGAGGGAGCCCCGCACCGTGGGAGGGTCAGCGCTGAGGGAGCCCCGCACTGTGGGAGGGTCAGCACCGAGGGAGCCCCGCACTATCGGAGGGTCAGTGCTGAGGGAGTCCCGCACTGTGGGAGGGTCAGCGCCGAGGGAGCCCCGCACTGTGGGAGGGTCAGCGCTGAGGGAGCCCCGTACTGTGGGAGGGTCAGCGCCGAGGGAGCTCCGCACTGTGGGAGGGTCAGTGCTGAGGGAGCCCCGCACTGTGGGAGGGTCAGTGCCGAGGGAGCTCCGCACTGTGGGAGGGTCAGTGCCGAGGGAGCCCCGCACTGTGGGAGGGTCAGCGCTGAGTGAGCCCCGCACTGAGGGAGGGTCAGCGCCGAGGGAGCCCCGCACCGTGGGAGGGTCAGCGCTGAGGGAGCCCCGCACTGAGGGAGGGTCAGCGCCGAGGGAGACCCGCACTGTGGGAGTGTCAGCGCTGAGGGAGCCCCGCACTGAGGGAGGGTCAGCGCCGAGGGAGCCCCGCACTGTGGGAGGGTCAGCGCTGAGGGAGCCCCGCACTGTGGGAGGGTCAGCACCGAGGGAGCCCCGCACTGTCGGAGGGTCAGTGCTGAGGGAGCCCCGCACTGTGGGAGGGTCAGCGCTGAGGGAGCCCCGCACTGTGGGAGGGTCAGCACCGAGGGAGCCCCGCACTGTCGGAGGGTCAGTGCGGAGGGAGTCCCGCACTGTGTGAGGGTCAGCGCCGAGGGAGCCCCGCACTGTGGGAGGGTCAGCGCTGAGGGAGCCCCGCACTGTGGGAGGGTCAGTGCTGAGGGAGCCCCGCACTGTGGGAGGGTCAGCACTGAGGGAGCCCCGCACTGTGGGAGGGTCAGCGCTGAGGGAGCCCCGCACTGTGGGAGGGTCAGTGCTGAGGGAGCCCCGCACCATGGGAGGGTCAGCGCCGAGGGAGCCCCGCACCGTGGGAGGGTCAGCGCTGAGGGAGCCCCGCACTGTGGGAGGGTCAGCGCTGAGGGAGCCCCGCACTGTGGGAGGGTCAGCGCTGAGGGAGCCCCGCACCGTGGGAGGGTCAGCGCCGAGGGAGCCCCGCACTGTGGGAGGGTCAGCGCTGAGGGAGCCCCGCACTGTGGGAGGGTCAGCGCTGTGGGAGCCCCGCACTGTGGGAGGATCAGTGCTGAGGGAGCCCCGCACTGTGGGAGGGTCAGCGCTGAGGGAGCCCCGCACTGTGGGAGGGTCAGCGCTGTGGGAGCCCCGCACTGTGGGAGGGTCAGTGCTGAGGGAGCCCCGCACTGTGGGAGGGTCAGCGCTGAGGGAGCCCCGCACTGTGGGAGGGTCAGTGCTGAGGGAGCCCCGCACTGTGGGAGGGTCAGGGCTGAGGGAGCCCCGCACTGTGGGAGGGTCAGTGCTGAGGGAGCCCCGCACTGTGGGAGGGTCAGCACCGAGGGAGCCCCGCACTGTCGGAGGGTCAGCGCTGAGGGAGCCCCGCACCGTGGGAGGGTCAGCGCTGAGGGAGCCCCGCACTGTGGGAGGGTCAGCACCGAGGGAGCCCCGCACTGTCGGAGGGTCAGTGCTGAGGGAGCCCCGCACTGTCGGAGGGTCAGTGCTGAGGGAGCCCCGCACCATGGGAGGGTCAGCGCCGAGGGAGCCCCGCACCGTGGGAGGGTCAGCGCTGAGGGAGCCCCGCACTGTGGGAGGGTCAGCGCTGAGGGAGCCCCGCACTGTGGGAGGGTCAGCGCTGAGGGAGCCCCGCACCGTGGGAGGGTCAGCGCCGAGGGAGCCCCGCACTGTGGGAGGGTCAGCGCTGAGGGAGCCCCGCACTGTGGGAGGGTCAGCGCTGAGGGAGCCCCGCACTGTGGGAGGGTCAGCGCTGAGGGAGCCCCGCACTGTGGGAGGGTCAGCGCTGTGGGAGCCCCGCACTGTGGGAGGGTCAGTGCTGAGGGAGCCCCGCACTGTGGGAGGGTCAGCGCAGAGGGAGCCCCGCACTGTGGGAGGGTCAGCGCTGAGGGAGCCCCGCACCGTGGGAGGGTCAGCGCCGAGGGAGCCCCGCACTGTGGGAGGGTCACTGCTGAGGGAGCCCCGCACTGTGGGAGGGTCAGTGCTGAGGGAGCCCCGCACTGTGGGAGGGTCAGTGCTGAGGGAGCGCCGCACTGTGGGAGGGTCAGTGCTGAGGGAGCCCCGCACTGTGGGAGGGTCAGTGCTGAGGGAGCCCCGCACTGTGGGAGGGTCAGCGCTGAGGGAGCCCCGCACTGTGGGAGGGTCAGTGCTGAGGGAGCCCCGCACTGTGGGAGGGTCAGGGCTGAGGGAGCCCCGCACTGTGGGAGGGTCAGTGCTGAGGGAGCCCCGCACTGTGGGAGGGTCAGCACCGAGGGAGCCCCGCACTGTCGGAGGGTCAGCGCTGAGGGAGCCCCGCACCGTGGGAGGGTCAGCGCTGAGGGAGCCCCGCACTGTGGGAGGGTCAGCACCGAGGGAGCCCCGCACTGTCGGAGGGTCAGTGCTGAGGGAGCCCCGCACTGTCGGAGGGTCAGTGCTGAGGGAGCCCCGCACCATGGGAGGGTCAGCGCCGAGGGAGCCCCGCCCCGTGGGAGGGTCAGCGCCGAGGGAGCCCCGCACTGTGGGAGGGTCAGCGCTGAGGGAGCCCCGCACTGTGGGAGGGTCAGCGCTGTGGGAGCCCCGCACTGTGGGAGGGTCAGTGCTGAGGGAGCCCCGCACTGTGGGAGGGTCAGCGCAGAGGGAGCCCCGCACCGTGGGAGGGTCAGCACCGAGGGAGCCCCGCACTGTGGGAGGGTCAGCACCGAGGGAGCCCCGCACTGTGGGAGGGTCAGTGCTGAGGGAGCCCCGCACTGTGGGAGGGTCAGTGCTGAGGGAGCCCCGCACTGTGGGAGGGTCAGCGCCGAGGGAGCCCCGCACTGTGGGAGGGTCAGCGCCGAGGGAGCTCCGCACTGTGGGAGGGTCAGAGCCGAGGGAGCCCCGCACTGTGGGAGGGTCAGCGCTGAGGGAGCCCCGCACTGTGGGAGGGTCAGCGCCGAGGGAGCCCCGCACCGTGGGAGGGTCAGTGCCGAGGGAGCCCCGCACCGTGGGAGGGTCAGTGCTGAGGGAGCCCCGCACTGAGGGAGGGTCAGCGCCGAGGGAGACCCGCACTGTGGGAGGGTCAGCGCTGAGGGAGCCCCGCACTGAGGGAGGGTCAGCGCCGATGAAGCCGCGCACTGTGGGAGGGTCAGCGCTGAGGGAGCCCCGCACTGTGGGAGGGTCAGTGCTGAGGGAGCCCCGCACTGTGGGAGGGTCAGCGCTGAGGGAGCCCCGCACTGTGGGTGGGTCAGTGCTGAGGGAGCCCCGCACTGTGGGAGGGTCAGTGCTGAGGGAGCCCCGCACTGTGGGAGGGTCAGTGCTGAGGGAGCCCCGCACTGTGGGAGGGTCAGTGCTGAGGGAGCCCCGCACTGTGGGAGGGTCAGTGCTGAGGGAGCCCCGCACTGTGGGAGGGTCAGTGCCGAGGGAGCCCCGCACTGTGGGAGGGTCAGTGCCGAGGGAGCCCCGCACTGTGGGAGGGTCAGCGCTGAGGGAGCCCCGCACTGTGGGAGGGTCAGTGCTGAGGGAGCCCCGCACTGTGGGAGGGTCAGTGCCGAGGGAGCCCCGCACTGTGGGAGGGTCAGTGCCGAGGGAGCCCCGCACTGTGGGAGGGTTAGCGCTGAGGGAGCCCCGCACTGTGGGAGGGTCAGTGCTGAGGGAGCCCCGCACTGTGGGAGGGTCAGTGCTGAGGGAGCCCCGCACTGTGGGAGGGTCAGCGCTGAGGGAGCCCCGCACTGTGGGAGGGTCAGTGCTGAGGGAGCCCCGCACTGAGGGAGGGTCAGCGCCGAGGGAGCCCCGCACTGTGGGAGGGTCAGCGCCGAGGGAGCCCCGCACTGTGGGAGGGTCAGTGCTGAGGGAGCCCCGTACTGTGGGAGGGTCAGCGCCGAGGGAGCTCCGCACTGTGGGAGGGTCAGCGCTGAGGGAGCTCCGCACTGTGGGAGGGTCAGCGCTGAGGGAGCCCCGCACTGTGGGAGGGTCAGCACCGAGAGAGCCCCGCACTGTGGGAGGGTCAGCACCGAGGGAGCCCCGCACTGTGGGAGGGTCAGCGCTGAGGGAGCCCCGCACTGTGGGAGGGTCAGTGCTGAGGGAGCCCCGCACTGTGGGAGGGTCAGTGCTGAGGGAGCCCCGCACTGTGGGAGGGTCTGCGCTGAGGGAGCCCCGCACTGTGGGAGGGTCAGCGCCGAGGGAGCCCCGCACTGTGGGAGGGTCAGCGCCGAGGGAGCCCCGCACTGTGGGAGGGTCAGCGCCGAGGGAGCTCCGCACTGTGGGAGGGTCAGTGTTGAGGGAGCTCCGCACTGTGGGAGGGTCAGTGTTGAGGGAGCCCCGCACTGTGGGAGGGTCAGCGCCGAGGGAGCCCCGCACTGTGGGAGGGTCAGCGCCGAGGGAGCCCCGCACTGTGAGAGGGTCAGCGCCGAGGGAGCCCCGCACTGTGAGAGGGTCAGCGCCGAGGGAGCCCCGCACTGTGGGAGGGTCAGCGCCGAGGGAGCCCCGCACTGTGGGAGGGTCAGCGCCGAGGGAGCCCCGCACTGTGGGAGGGTCAGTGCCGAGGGAGCCCCGCACTGTGGGAGGGTCAGCGCTGAGGGAGCCCCGGACTGTGGGAGGGTCAGCGCTGAGGGAGCCCCGCACTGTGGGAGGGTCAGCGCCGAGGGAGCCCCGGACTGTGGGAGGGTCAGTGTTGAGGGAGACCCGCACTGTGGGAGGGTCAGTGTTGAGGGAGACCCGCACTGTGGGAGGGTCAGCGCCGAGGGAGCTCCGCACTTTGGGAGGGTCAGTGCTGAGGGAGCCTCGCACTGTGGGAGGGTCAGCGCCGAGGGAGCCCCGCACTGTGGGAGGGTCAGCGCCGAGGGAGCCCCGCACTGAGGGAGGGTCAGCACCGAGGGAGCCCCGCACTGAGGGAGGGTCAGCGCTGAGGGAGCCCCGCACTGTGGGAGGGTCAGCGCCGAGGGAGCCCCGCACTGTGGGAGGGTCAGCGCCGAGGGAGCCCCGCACTGTGGGAGGGTCAGCGCCGAGGGAGCCCCGCACTGTGGGAGGGTCAGCGCCGAGGGAGCCCCGCACTGTGGGAGGGTCAGCGCCGAGGGAGCCCCGCACTGTGGGAGGGTCAGCGCCGAGGGAGCCCCGCACTGTGGGAGGGTCAGTGCTGAGGGAGCCCCGCACTGTGGGAGGGTCAGCGCCGATGGAGCCCCGCACTGTGGGAGGGTCAGCGCCGAGGGAGCCCCGCACTGTGGGAGGGTCAGCGCCGAGGGAGCCCCGCACTGTGGGAGGGTCAGTGCCGAGGGAGCCCCGCACTGTGGGAGGGTCAGTGTTGAGGGAGCCCCGCACTGTGGGAGGGTCAGCGCCGAGGGAGCCCCGCACTGTGGGAGGGTCAGTGTTGAGGGAGCCCCGCACTGTGGGAGGGTCAGCGCCGAGGGAGCTCCGCACTTTGGGAGGGTCAGTGCTGAGGGAGCCCCGCACTGTGGGAGGGTCAGCGCTGAGGGAGCCCTGCACTGTGGGAGGGTCAGTGCTGAGGGAGCCCCGCACTGTGGGAGGGTCAGCGCCGAGGGAGCCCCGCACTGTGGGCGGGTCAGCGCCGAGGGAGCCCCTCACTGTGGGAGGGTCAGCGCTGTGGGAGCCCCGCACTGTGGGAGGGTCGCTGTCATGTTAATAGCCTCTGCAATGTTTGTTGGATCAGACTGAGACATCCCAGCTCTGAATTGTAGCCATATGCACAGAGACAGCAGTAACACTCCTTCAGCCGCAAGATCAACAGGTTTCGGACCACCCAGAGAGCGTCCTTCACCGAGTTGATGATCCTCCAGTCACAGTTGATGTTCGTCTCGGTGTGTGTCCCGGGGAACAGGCCGTAGAGCACGGAGTCCCGCGTCACGGCGCTGCTCGGGATGATACACCACTGCATTCCTCTGCAGACTTCCACTGCGTAGGCACATTCCAGAAGGAGGTGTGTGACAGTCTCGTCCCCCCCCCCCCCCCCCCCCCCGCAGCAGCTTCGAGGGCCGCGTGCGGTGCGGCTGAGAGTCTGGGCCTGCATAAAGGATCTCACAGGCAGAGCCCTTCTCACCACCAGCCAAGCCATGTCTTGGTGCCTGTTGGAAAGTTCTGGCGATGAGGCATTCTGCCAAGTGGCTTTGACAGTCTGCTCAGGGAACCGCTCGATAGGATCCGCCCTCTCCTTTTCCCGAAGGAGAGGGATCCCCGCACTGTGGGAGGGTCAGCGCTGAGGGAGCTCCGCACTGTGGGAGGATCAGCGCTGAAGGAGCTCCGCACTGTGGGAGGGTCAGCACTGAGGGAGCTCCGCACTGTGGGAGGGTCAGCGCTGAGGGAGTCCCGCGCTGAGGGAGCCCCGCACTGTGGGAGGGTCAGGACTGAGGGAGCCCCGCACTGTGGGAGGGTCAGCGCTGAGGGAGCCCCGCACTGTGGGAGGGTCAGTGCTGAGGGAGCCCCGCACTGTGGGAGGATCAGCGCTGAGGGAGCTCCGCACTGTGGGAGGGTCAGCGCTGAGGGAGTCCCGCGCTGAGGGAGTCCCGCACTGTGGGAGGGTCAGTACCGAGGGAGGGTCAACGCTGAGGGAGCCCCGCACTGTGGGAGGGTCAGCACCGTGGGAGCTCCGCACTGTGGGAGGGTCAGCGCCGAGGGAGCCCCACACTGTGGGAGGGTCAGCGGCGAGGGAGCCCCACACTGTGGGAGGGTCAGCACCGAGGGAGCCCCGCACTGTGGGAGGGTCAGCGCCGAGGGAGCCCCGCACTGTGGGAGGGTCAGTGCTGAGGGAGCCCCGCACTGTGGGAGGGTCAGCGCTGAGGGAGCACCGCACTGTGGGAGGTTCAGTGTTGAGGGAGCCCCGCACTGTGGGAGGGTCAGCGCCGAGGGAGCCCCGCACTGTCGGATGGTCAGTGTTGAGGGAGCCCCGCACTGTGGGAGGGTCAGCGCCGAGGGAGCTCCGCACTTTGGGAGGGTCAGTGCTGAGGGAGCCCCGCACTGTGGGAGGGTCAGCGCCGAGGGAGCTCCGCACTGTGGGAGGGTCAACGCTGAGGGAGCCCCGCACTGTGGGAGGGTCAGTGCTGAGGGAGCCCCACACTGTGGGAGGGTCAGTGCTGAGGGAGCCCCGCATTGTGGGAGGGTCAGCGCCGAGGGAGCCCCGCACTGTGGGAGGGTCAGCGCTGAGGGAGCCCCGCACTGTGGGAGGGTCAGCGCTGAGGGAGCCCCGCACTGTGGGAGGGTCAGCGCTGAGGGAGATCCGCACTGTGGGAGGGTCAGCACTGAGGGAGCCGCGCACTATGGCAGGGTCAGCGCTGAGGGAGATCCGCACTGTGGGAGGGTCAGCGCTGAGGGAGCTCCGCACTGTGGGTGGGTCAGCACTGAGGGAGCCCCGCGCTGAGAGAGGGTCAGCGCCGAGGGAGACCCGCACTGTGGGAGGGTCAGCACCGAGGGAGCTCCGCACTGTGGGAGGGTCAGCGCTGAGGGAGCTCCGCACTGTGGGAGGGTCAGCGCCGAGGGAGCCCCACACTGTGGGAGGGTCAGCGGCGAGGGAGCCCCACACTGTGGGAGGGGCAGCACCGAGGGAGCTCCGCACTGTGGGAGGGTCAGTGCTGAGGGAGCCCCGCACGGTGGGAGGGTCAACGCTGAGGGAGCCCCGCACTGTGGGAGGGTCAGTGCTGAGGGAGCCCCGCACTGTGGGAGGGTCAGCGCCGAGGGAGCCCGACACTGTGGGAGGGTCAGCGCCGAGGGAGCCCCACACTGTGGGAGGGTCAGCACCGAGGGAGCCCCGCTCTGTGGGAGGGTCAGCGCCGAGGGAGCCCCGCACTGTGGGAGGGTCAGCGCCGAGGGAGCCCCGCACTGTGGGAGGGTCAGCGCCGAGGGAGCCCCGCACTGTGGGAGGGTCAGCGCCGAGGGAGCCCCGCTCTGTGGGAGGGTCAGCGCTGAGGGAGCCCCGCACTGTGGGAGGGTCAGCGCCGAGGGAGCCCCGCACCGTGGGAGGGTCAGCGCTGAGGGAGCCCCGCACTGTGGGAGGGTCAGCGCCGAGGGAGCCCCGCACTGTGGGAGGGTCAGCGCTGAGGGAGCCCCGCACTGTGGGAGGGTCAGCACCGAGGGAGCCCCGCACTGTCGGAGGGTCAGCGCTGAGGGAGCCCCGCACTGTCGGAGGGTCAGCGCTGAGGGAGCCCCGCACTGTGGGAGGGTCAGCGCTGAGGGAGCCCCGCACTGTGGGAGGGTCAGCGCTGAGGGAGCCCCGCACTGTGGGAGGGTCAGCGCTGAGGGAGCCCCGCACCGTGGGAGGGTCAGCGCCGAGGGAGCCCCGCACTGTGGGAGGGTCAGCGCTGAGGGAGCCCCGCACTGTGGGAGGGTCAGCGCAGAGGGAGCCCCGCACTGTGGGAGGGTCAGCGCAGAGGGAGCCCCGCACTGTGGGAGGGTCAGCGCTGAGGGAGCCCCGCACCGTGGGAGGGTCAGCGCCGAGGGAGCCCCGCACCGTGGGAGGGTCAGCGCCGAGGGAGCCCCGCACTGTGGGAAGGTCACTGCTGAGGGAGCCCCGCACTGTGGGAGGGTCAGTGCTGAGGGAGCCCCGCACTGTGGGAGGGTCAGTGCTGAGGGAGCCCCGCACTGTGGGAGGGTCAGCGCTGAGGGAGCCCCGCACTGTGGGAGGGTCAGTGCTGAGGGAGCCCCGCACTGTAGGAGGGTCAGCGCTGAGGGAGCTCCGCACTGTGGGAGGGTCAGCGCTGAGGGAGCCCCGCACCGTGGGAGGGTCAGCGCTGAGGGAGCCCCGCACCGTGGGAGGGTCAGCGCTGAGGGAGCTCCGCACTGTGGGAGGGTCAGCGCTGAGGGAGCCCCGCACCGTGGGAGGGTCAGCGCTGAGGGAGCCCCGCACTGTGGGAGGGTCAGCGCTGAGGGAGCCCCGCACTGTGGGAGGGTCAGCGCCGAGGGAGCCCCGCACCGTGGGAGGGTCAGCGCTGAGGGAGCCCCGCACTGTGGGAGGGTCAGCGCTGAGGGAGCCCCGCACTGTCGGAGGGTCAGCGCTGAGGGAGCCCCGCACTGTCGGAGGGTCAGCGCTGAGGGAGCACCGCACCGTGGGAGGGTCAGCACCGAGGGAGCCCCGCACTGTCGGAGGGTCAGTGCTGAGGGAGCCCCGCACTGTCGGAGGGTCAGCGCTGAGGGAGCCCCGTACTGTGGGAGGGTCAGCGCCGAGGGAGCTCCGCACTGTGGGAGGGTCAGCGCCGAGGGAGCTCCGCACTGTGGGAGGGTCAGCGCCGAGGGAGCCCCGCACTGTGGGAGGGTCAGCACCGAGGGAGCCCCGCACTGTGGGAGGGTCAGCGCTGAGGGAGCCCCGCACTGTGGGAGGGTCAGCGCTGAGGGAGCCCCGCACTGTGCGAGGGTCAGCACCGAGAGAGCCCCGCACTGTGGGAGGGTCAGCACCGAGGGAGCCCCGCACTGTGGGAGGGTCAGCACCGAGGGAGCCCCGCACTGTGGGAGGGTCAGCGCTGAGGGAGCCCCGCACCGTGGGAGGGTCAGCGCCGAGGGAGCCCCGCACCGTGGGAGGGTCAGCGCCGAGGGAGCTCCGCACTGTGGGAGGGTCAGCGCTGAGGGAGCTCCGCACTGTGGGAGGGTCAGCGCTGAGGGAGCCCCGCACTGTGCGAGGGTCAGCACCGAGAGAGCCCCGCACTGTGGGAGGGTCAGCACCGAGGGAGCCCCGCACTGTGGGAGGGTCAGCGCTGAGGGAGCCCCGCACTGTGGGAGGGTCAGTGCTGAGGGAGCCCCGCACTGTGGGAGGGTCAGTGCTGAGGGAGCCCCGCACTGTGGGAGGGTCTGCGCTGAGGGAGCCCCGCACTGTGGGAGGGTCAGCGCCGAGGGAGCCCCGCACTGTGGGAGGGTCAGCGCCGAGGGAGCCCCGCACTGTGGGAGGGTCAGCGCCGAGGGAGCTCCGCACTGTGGGAGGGTCAGTGTTGAGGGAGCTCCGCACTGTGGGAGGGTCAGTGTTGAGGGAGCCCCGCACTGTGGGAGGGTCAGCGCCGAGGGAGCCCCGCACTGTGGGAGGGTCAGCGCCGAGGGAGCCCCGCACTGTGAGAGGGTCAGCGCCGAGGGAGCCCCGCACTGTGGGAGGGTCAGCGCCGAGGGAGCCCCGCACTGTGGGAGGGTCAGCGCCGAGGGAGCCCCGCACTGTGGGAGGGTCAGTGCCGAGGGAGCCCCGCACTGTGGGAGGGTCAGCGCTGAGGGAGCCCCGGACTGTGGGAGGGTCAGCGCTGAGGGAGCCCCGCACTGTGGGAGGGTCAGCGCCGAGGGAGCCCCGCACTGTGGGAGGGTCAGTGTTGAGGGAGACCCGCACTGTGGGAGGGTCAGCGCCGAGGGAGCTCCGCACTTTGGGAGGGTCAGTGCTGAGGGAGCCCCGCACTGTGGGAGGGTCAGCGCCGAGGGAGCCCCGCACTGAGGGAGGGTCAGCGCTGAGGGAGCCCCGCACTGTGGGAGGGTCAGCGCCGAGGGAGCCCCGCACTGTGGGAGGGTCAGCGCCGAGGGAGCCCCGCACTGTGGGAGGGTCAGCGCCGAGGGAGCCCCGCACTGTGGGAGGGTCAGCGCCGAGGGAGCCCCGCACTGTGGGAGGGTCAGCGCCGAGGGAGCCCCGCACTGTGGGAGGGTCAGCGCCGAGGGAGCCCCGCACTGTGGGAGGGTCAGTGCTGAGGGAGCCCCGCACTGTGGGAGGGTCAGCGCCGATGGAGCCCCGCACTGTGGGAGGGTCAGCGCCGAGGGAGCCCCGCACTGTGGGAGGGTCAGCGCCGAGGGAGCCCCGCACTGTGGGAGGGTCAGTGCCGAGGGAGCCCCGCACTGTGGGAGGGTCAGTGTTGAGGGAGCCCCGCACTGTGGGAGGGTCAGCGCCGAGGGAGCCCCGCACTGTGGGAGGGTCAGTGTTGAGGGAGCCCCGCACTGTGGGAGGGTCAGCGCCGAGGGAGCTCCGCACTTTGGGAGGGTCAGTGCTGAGGGAGCCCCGCACTGTGGGAGGGTCAGCGCTGAGGGAGCCCCGCACTGTGGGAGGGTCAGTGCTGAGGGAGCCCCGCACTGTGGGAGGGTCAGCGCCGAGGGAGCCCCGCACTGTGGGCGGGTCAGCGCCGAGGGAGCCCCTCACTGTGGGAGGGTCAGCGCTGTGGGAGCCCCGCACTGTGGGAGGGTCGCTGTCATGTTAATAGCCTCTGCAATGTTTGTTGGATCAGACTGAGACATCCCAGCTCTGAATTGTAGCCATATGCACAGAGACAGCAGTAACACTCCTTCAGCCGCAAGATCAACAGGTTTCGGACCACCCAGAGAGCGTCCTTCACCGAGTTGATGATCCTCCAGTCACAGTTGATGTTCGTCTCGGTGTGTGTCCCGGGGAACAGGCCGTAGAGCACGGAGTCCCGCGTCACGGCGCTGCTCGGGATGAAACACCACTGCATTCCTCTGCAGACTTCCACTGCGTAGGAACATTCCAGAAGGAGGTGTGTGACAGTCTCGTCCCCCCCCCCCCCCCCCCCCCCCGCAGCAGCTTCGAGGGCAGCGTGCGGTGCGGCTGAGAGTCTGGGCCTGCATAAAGGATCTCACAGGCAGAGCCCTTCTCACCACCAGCCAAGCCATGTCTTGGTGCCTGTTGGAAAGTTCTGGCGATGAGGCATTCTGCCAAGTGGCTTTGACAGTCTGCTCAGGGAACCGCTCGATAGGATCCGCCCTCTCCTTTTCCCGAAGGAGAGGGATCCCCGCACTGTGGGAGGGTCAGTGCTGAGGGAGCCCCGCACTGTGGGAGGGTCAGCGCTGAGGGAGCCCCGCACTGTGGGAGGGTCAGCACCGAGAGAGCCCCGCACTGTGGGAGGGTCAGCATCGAGGGAGCCCCGCACTGTGGGAGGGTCAGCGCTGAGGGAGCCCCGCACTGTGGGAGGGTCAGCGCTGAGGGAGCCCCGCACTGTGGGAGGGTCAGCGCCGAGGGAGCCCCGCACTGTGGGAGGGTCAGCGCCGAGGGAGCCCCGCACTGTGGGAGGGTCAGCGCCGAGGGAGCTCCGCACTGTGGGAGGGTCAGTGTTGAGGGAGCTCCGCCCTGTGGGAGGGTCAGTGTTGAGGGAGCCCCGCACTGTGGGAGGGTCAGCGCCGAGGGAGCCCCGCACTGTGGGAGGGTCAGCGCCGAGGGAGCCCCGCACTGTGAGAGGGTCAGCGCCGAGGGAGCCCCGCACTGTGGGAGGGTCAGCGCCGAGGGAGCCCCGCACTGTGGGAGGGTCAGCGCCGAGGGAGCCCGACACTGTGGGAGGGTCAGCGCCGAGGGAGCCCCGCACTGTGGGAGGGTCAGCGCCGAGGGAGCCCCGCACTGTGGGAGGGTCAGCGCCGAGGGAGCCCCGCTCTGTGGGAGGGTCAGCGCCGAGGGAGCCCCGCTCTGTGGGAGGGTCAGCGCTGAGGGAGCCCCGCACTGTGGGAGGGTCAGCGCCGAGGGAGCCCCGCACTGAGGGAGGGTCAGCGCTGAGGGAGCCCCGCACTGTGGGAGGGTCAGTGCTGAGGGAGCCCCGCACTGTGGGAGGGTCAGCGCCGAGGGAGCCCCGCACTGTGGGCGGGTCAGCGCCGAGGGAGCCCCTCACTGTGGGAGGGTCAGCGCTGTGGGAGCCCCGCACTGTGGGAGGGTCAGCGCTGAGGGAGCCCCGCACTGTGGGAGGGTCAGTGCTGAGGGAGCCCCGCACTGTGGGAGGGTCAGCGCCGATGGAGCCCCGCACTGTGGGAGGGTCAGCGCCGAGGGAGCCCCGCACTGTGGGAGGGTCAGCGCCGAGGGAGCCCCGCACTGTGGGAGGGTCAGTGCCGAGGGAGCCCCGCACTGTGGGAGGGTCAGTGTTGAGGGAGCCCCGCACTGTGGGAGGGTCAGCGCCGAGGGAGCCCCGCACTGTGGGAGGGTCAGTGTTGAGGGAGCCCCGCACTGTGGGAGGGTCAGCGCCGAGGGAGCTCCGCACTTTGGGAGGGTCAGTGCTGAGGGAGCCCCGCACTGTGGGAGGGTCAGCGCCGAGGGAGCCCCGCACTGTGGGAGGGTCAGCGCTGAGGGAGCCCCGCACTGTGGGAGGGTCAGTGCTGAGGGAGCCCCGCACTGTGGGAGGGTCAGCGCTGAGGGAGCCCCGCACTGTGGGAGGGTCAGTGCTGAGGGAGCCCCGCACTGTGGGAGGGTCAGCGCTGAGGGGGCCCCGCACTTTTGGAGTGTCAGTGCTGAGGGAGCCCTGCACTGTGGGAGGGTCAGTGCTGAGGGAGCCCCGCACTGTGGGAGGGTCAGCGCCGAGGGAGCCCGACACTGTGGGAGGGTCAGCGCCGAGGGAGCCCCGCACTGTGGGAGGGTCAGCGCCGAGGGAGCCCCGCACTGTGGGAGGGTCAGCGCCGAGGGAGCCCCGCTCTGTGGGAGGGTCAGCGCCGAGGGAGCCCCGCTCTGTGGGAGGGTCAGCGCTGAGGGAGCCCCGCACTGTGGGAGGGTCAGCGCCGAGGGAGCCCCGCACCGTGGGAGGGTCAGCGCTGAGGGAGCCCCGCACTGTGGGAGGGTCAGCGCCGAGGGAGCCCCGCACTGTGGGAGGGTCAGCGCTGAGGGAGCCCCGCACTGTGGGAGGGTCAGCACCGAGGGAGCCCCGCACTGTCGGAGGGTCAGCGCTGAGGGAGCCCCGCACTGTGGGAGGGTCAGCGCTGAGGGAGCCCCGCACTGTGGGAGGGTCAGCGCTGAGGGAGCCCCGCACCGTGGGAGGGTCAGCGCCGAGGGAGCCCCGCACTGTGGGAGGGTCAGCGCTGAGGGAGCCCCGCACTGTGGGAGGGTCAGCGCAGAGGGAGCCCCGCACTGTGGGCGGGTCAGCGCCGAGGGAGCCCCGCACTGTGGGAGGGTCAGCGCCGAGGGAGCCCCGCACCGTGGGAGGGTCAGCGCTGAGGGAGCCCCGCACCGTGGGAGGGTCAGCGCTGAGGGAGCTCCGCACTGTGGGAGGGTCAGCGCTGAGGGAGCCCCGCACCGTGGGAGGGTCAGCGCTGAGGGAGCCCCGCACTGTGGGAGGGTCAGCGCTGAGGGAGCCCCGCACTGTGGGAGGGTCAGCGCTGAGGGAGCTCCGCACTGTGGGAGGGTCAGCGCTGAGGGAGCCCCGCACCGTGGGAGGGTCAGCGCTGAGGGAGCCCCGCACTGTGGGAGGGTCAGCGCTGAGGGAGCCCCGCACTGTGGGAGGGTCAGCGCTGAGGGAGCCCCGCACTGTGGGAGGGTCAGTGTTGAGGGAGCCCCGCACTGTGGGAGGGTCAGCGCCGAGGGAGCCCCGCACTGTGGGAGGGTCAGCGCCGAGGGAGCCCCGCACTGTGGGAGGGTCAGCGCTGAGGGAGCCCCGCACTGTGGGAGGGTCAGCGCCGAGGGAGCCCCGCACCGTGGGAGGGTCAGCGCTGAGGGAGCCCCGCACTGTGGGAGGGTCAGCGCTGAGGGAGCCCCGCACTGTCGGAGGGTCAGCGCTGAGGGAGCCCCGCACCGTGGGAGGGTCAGCGCTGAGGGAGCCCCGCACTGTGGGAGGGTCAGCACCGAGGGAGCCCCGCACTGTCGGAGGGTCAGTGCTGAGGGAGCCCCGCACTGTCGGAGGGTCAGCGCTGAGGGAGCCCCGTACTGTGGGAGGGTCAGCGCCGAGGGAGCTCCGCACTGTGGGAGGGTCAGCGCTGAGGGAGCTCCGCACTGTGGGAGGGTCAGCGCTGAGGGAGCCCCGCACTGTGGGAGGGTCAGCACCGAGAGAGCCCCGCACTGTGGGAGGGTCAGCACCGAGGGAGCCCCGCACTGTGGGAGGGTCAGCGCTGAGGGAGCCCCGCACTGTGGGAGGGTCAGCGCTGAGGGAGCCCCGCACTGTGGGAGGGTCAGCGCCGAGGGAGCCCCGCACTGTGGGAGGGTCAGCGCCGAGGGAGCCCCGCACTGTGGGAGGGTCAGCGCCGAGGGAGCTCCGCACTGTGGGAGGGTCAGTGTTGAGGGAGCTCCGCCCTGTGGGAGGGTCAGTGTTGAGGGAGCCCCGCACTGTGGGAGGGTCAGCGCCGAGGGAGCCCCGCACTGTGGGAGGGTCAGCGCCGAGGGAGCCCCGCACTGTGAGAGGGTCAGCGCCGAGGGAGCCCCGCACTGTGGGAGGGTCAGCGCCGAGGGAGCCCCGCACTGTGGGAGGGTCAGCGCCGAGGGAGCCCCGCACTGTGGGAGGGTCAGTGCCGAGGGAGCCCCGCACTGTGGGAGGGTCAGCGCTGAGGGAGCCCCGGACTGTGGGAGGGTCAGCGCTGAGGGAGCCCCGCACTGTGGGAGGGTCAGCGCCGAGGGAGCCCCGCACTGTGGGAGGGTCAGTGTTGAGGGAGACCCGCACTGTGGGAGGGTCAGCGCCGAGGGAGCCCCGCACTGAGGGAGGGTCAGCGCTGAGGGAGCCCCGCACTGTGGGAGGGTCAGTGCTGAGGGAGCCCCGCACTGTGGGAGGGTCAGCGCCGAGGGAGCCCCGCACTGTGGGCGGGTCAGCGCCGAGGGAGCCCCTCACTGTGGGAGGGTCAGCGCTGTGGGAGCCCCGCACTGTGGGAGGGTCAGCGCTGAGGGAGCCCCGCACTGTGGGAGGGTCAGTGCTGAGGGAGCCCCGCACTGTGGGAGGGTCAGCGCCGATGGAGCCCCGCACTGTGGGAGGGTCAGCGCCGAGGGAGCCCCGCACTGTGGGAGGGTCAGCGCCGAGGGAGCCCCGCACTGTGGGAGGGTCAGTGCCGAGGGAGCCCCGCACTGTGGGAGGGTCAGTGTTGAGGGAGCCCCGCACTGTGGGAGGGTCAGCGCCGAGGGAGCCCCGCACTGTGGGAGGGTCAGTGTTGAGGGAGCCCCGCACTGTGGGAGGGTCAGCGCCGAGGGAGCTCCGCACTTTGGGAGGGTCAGTGCTGAGGGAGCCCCGCACTGTGGGAGGGTCAGCGCTGAGGGAGCCCCGCACTGTGGGAGGGTCAGTGCTGAGGGAGCCCCGCACTGTGGGAGGGTCAGCGCCGAGGGAGCCCCGCACTGTGGGCGGGTCAGCGCCGAGGGAGCCCCTCACTGTGGGAGGGTCAGCGCTGTGGGAGCCCCGCACTGTGGGAGGGTCGCTGTCATGTTAATAGCCTCTGCAATGTTTGTTGGATCAGACTGAGACATCCCAGCTCTGAATTGTAGCCATATGCACAGAGACAGCAGTAACACTCCTTCAGCCGCAAGATCAACAGGTTTCGGACCACATTCCATACTAGTGGTGGGTCACTGCTTGTGTGGAAGGTTAAATATAAATCTTACCCGAATGTACAATGTCAGTCAGAATATTACTCTTCGTCACTTCTCTATCTGGCTGTTTGACATATTTCACATATAAAGCTTCAATAAGTCTTTACCTAACAGTGATAAAAGAATTTTTTTAACAACTCGAAGACTTGGGAGTCACCTAATCTCCACAGTGGTCTCCCAAAGTAGTGACACTCTAAATCAAATTCACCATTTCTCAATATTCACATCTCCCCTGATGAACACAATAAGCAATTAATGAGAGCAAGAAGTGACCATGAAATAACCTTGGGAAAAGGGATAAGTAAAATCCCAAGGCATTCTATACCAACATTACAAGGAAGAGGATAACTAGGGAGAAGGTCGGACCACGCAAGGATAAAGGAGGGAACTTGTGCCTGGAGGCAGAGGGTGTGGGTGAGATCCTAAATGAGTACTTTGCATTGGTGTTCACCCAGGAGAAGGTTATGGAGGACAGTGAGATTTGTGTGAGTGTGCTACTGTGCTAGGGTATTTTAAGATCAAGAAAGAAGTGATGTTGGGTCTCCTGAAGAGTATTGAGACAGGCAAGTCCCCAGGACCTGATGGTATATATCCCAGGATACTGAGAAAGGCAAGAGAAGAGATTGCTGGCACCTTGACCAAGATCTTTGTATCCTCACTAGCCACTGGGGAGATCCCAAAGGACTGGGGAGCAGCTGATGCAGTTCTTCTGCCACCGGGGCAACACGATGGCTCAGTGGTTAGTCCTGCTGCCTCATAGTGCCAGGGACCTGGGTTCAATTCCAGCCTCGGGCAACTGCCTGTGTGGAGTTTGCACATTCTCCTCGCGTCTGCGTGGGCTTCCTCTGGGTGCTCTGGTTTCCTCAAACAGTCCAAATACGTGCATGTTAGGCGCATTAGTCAGGGGTAAATATAGGGTAGGGGGAATGGGTTTGGGTGGGTTGCTCTTCGGAGGGGCGCTGTGGACTTGTTGGGCCGAAGGGCCTGTTTCCACACTGTAGGGAATCTGTGAATGCTGTTCAAAAAAAGGAAATAGGGATAATCCAGGAAACTATAGACTGGTGAGTCTCACATCGTTGGTTGGGAAGCTAGTGGAGAGAATTCTTCGGGATAGGATGTACACACAGTTGGAAAAGCATTGCCTACATAAGGACAGTCAGCATGGCTTTGGGCTGGCCAGGTCATGTCTCACTAACTTAATTGAATTTCTAGAGGAGGTAACCGAGATGATTGATGAG
Organism: Chiloscyllium plagiosum; assembly: GCF_037043375.1. Taxonomy (NCBI): domain Eukaryota; kingdom Metazoa; phylum Chordata; class Chondrichthyes; order Orectolobiformes; family Hemiscylliidae; genus Chiloscyllium; species Chiloscyllium plagiosum. The sequence continues at coordinate 41,807,049 of NW_028270179.1, forward strand.
GGTCGTGCAGTGGATGTTAATTACATGGATTTTAGTAAGGCTTTCGATAAGGTTCCACATGGTAGGCTCACACAAAAGGTTAATATGTTTGGGAACTAGGGTGACTTGACCGCGTGGTGGATTCAGAATTGGCTTGCCGATAGAAGGCAGAGGGTAATGGTGGAAGGAAATCTGTAACCAGCCATGTTCTGTAAGGTGTCCATAACTGAACTCCAAGTGTGGCCTCACCAAACATCCTGTATAACTGCAACATCACTTCCCAACTTGTGTACTTAATGCCCTGTCTGATGAAGGCCAGTGTGCCGAAAGCCTTCCTCACTGCCCTGTCTACCTGGGGCTCCACTTTCAGAGAACTGTGAACCTCTGTTCCACTGTTGCACTCCTTAAAGGGCCCTACCATTCACCATGAAACTCCTCCCCTGATGTGACTTTCCAAAATGCAAGTTCTCACATGCATCTGGTTTAAACTCCATTTGCCATTTCTCGGCCCACTTTCCCCAGCTGATCAAGGTCCGGCTGAAATTTCTGATAATCTTCCTCACTGTCCACGATACCGTCGATTTTAGTGTCATCACCAAACTTACTAATCATGCTTTGTACATTCTCATCCAAATCACTGATATAGGTAACAAACAGTAGTGGGCCCAGCACTGACCCCTGAGGCACTCCACTAGTCACAGGCCTCCAGTCTGACAAGCATCCTTCCACCATTACCACCTGCTTCCTCCCACCAAACCAATTGTGTATCCAATTTGCCACCTCCCCCTGGATTCCGTGTGATCTGACCTTCCAGAGCAGCCAGCCATATGGAACCTTATCAAAGGCCCTAGTGAAATCCATACAGATTTCACTACCTCCCACAGTGACCCTCCCACAGTGCGGATCTCCCTCAGCGCTGACCCTGCCATAGTGCGGGGCTCCCTCACCACCAGACGCCTGGAGGAAGAACGCCTCATCTTCCGCCTCGGAACACTTCAACCCCAGGGCATCAATGTGGACTTCAACAGCTTCATTTCCCCTTCCCCCACCTCATCCTAGTTTCAAACTTCCAGTCCCCTTGACTTGTCCGGACTTGTCCGACCTGCCTAGCTCCTTTTCCACCTATCCACTCCACCCTCTCCTCCCTGACCTATCACCTTCATCTCCTCCCCCACTCACCCATTGTACTCTATGCTACTCTCTCCCCACCCCCACCCCCCTCTAGCTTATCTCTCCACACTTCAGGCTCTCTGCCTTTATTCCTGATGAAGGGCTTTTGCCCGAAACGTCAATTTTGCTGAAGCTCCTCGATGCTGCCTGAACTGCTGTGCTCTTCCAGCACCATTGATCCAGAATCTGATTTCCAGCATCCGCAGTCATTGTTTTTACCTCCTTCTGGAATGTGCCTACGCAGAGGAAGTCTGGAGAGGAATGCAGTGGTGTTTCGTCCCGAGCAGTGCCATGACGCGGGACTCCGTGCTCTACGGCCTGTTCCCCGGGACGCACACCGAGACGAACATCAACTGTGCCTGGAGGATCATCAACTCGGTAAAGGACGCTCTCTGGGCGGTCCGAAACCTGTTGATCTTCCAGCTGAAGGAGTTGACCCTGACTGAGTGTTGCAGACTGGCACATTCCAAGGTCCAGCACGATGTGTTGAGGGACGCGCTGAAGCTTGGGGCAGCTTCTGCCAAGGCGCGGGGGGAAAGACCACCGTGTAATGTCTGCCTGCCTAAGAACAGGGGGCCGACGCAGTAAGGGGGCTCTGCTGACCCCCCTGTTAAATATATAATCGTACAGACCTGTCTATATGAATGATTTCTGTGTCTCTGTACACCAAGAAATGGAATGTTTACAGAGGTATGGCAGGACCAATTGTACAGATCAGCAAAACATTTTATGAATAAAGTATATTTTTGAAAAAAATAAAAATCACGTGGTTTCCCAGAATCTGTGGGACAGACTCAATTTGGAGTCTGAGTACGTGACACTTTTAGACTGAGCCACACCTTGCATTTCCCAGACTATGCAGGTATCTCACTGGGGACTGACTCCAACGTTCTCACTCCTGGAGAGAGCTCGGACTGAGTGAGAGGGTCTGATCCCAGCTGGATCTGTCCAGGACCATCTTCCTGTCTCCTTGCTGCCAGCCTAGGTTACACCGGCTCGTCACCAGGTACTGCCTCCTCTGTCTGTGTGTGTGAGAGACTCAGGTACGGCGAGGGCTTAAAGGAACAGCAGACACGACTTCTCCAATTCCTTATCCTGTACCATCTCCCCCTGAAAATCTCTCAGTCTGCCTCTCTTACTGACAGACTGATACTTCGGACAGTGGCTTTGTTGTCTCTGTACTTATGGCTATAATTCAGAGCTGGGATGTCTCAGTCTGCTCCAACAAACATTGCAGAGGCTATTAACATGACAGCGAGCCTCCCACAGTGCGGGGCTTCCACAGCGCTGACCCTCCCACAGTGCAGGGCTCCCTCAGCGCTGATCCTCCCACAGTGCGAGGCTCCCTCAGCACTGACCCTCCCACAGTGCGGGGCTCCCTCGGCGCTGACCCTCCCACAGTGCGGGGCTCCCTCAGCGCTGACCCTCCCACAGTGCGGGGCTCCCTCAGCGCTGACCCTCCCACAGTGCGGGGCTCCCTCAGCACTGACCCTCCCACAGTGCGGGGCTCCCTCAGCACTGACCCTCCCACAGTGCGGGGCTCCCTCAGCACTGACCCTCCCACAGTGCGGGGCTCCCTCAGCACTGACCCTCCCACAGTGCGGGGCTCCCTCAGCACTGACCCTCCCACAGTGCGGGGCTCCCTCGGCGCTGACCATCCCACAGCGCGGGGCTCCCTCAGCGCTGACCCTCCCACAGTGCGGGGCTCCCTCAGCGCTGACCCTCCCACAGTGCGGGGCTCCCTCAGCACTGACCCTCCCACAGTGCGGGGCTCCCTCAGTGCTGACCCTCCCACAGTGCGGGGCTCCCTCAGCGCTGACCCTCCCACAGTGCGGGGCTCCCTCGGCGCTGACCCCCCCACAGTGCGGGGCTCCCTCAGCGCTGACCCTCCCACAGTGCGGGACTCCCTCGGCGCTGACCCTCCCACAGTGCGGGGCTCCCTCGGCGCTAACCCTCCCACAGTGCGGGGCTCCCTTGGCGCTGACCCTCCCACAGTGCGGGGCTCCCTCGGCGCTGACCCTCCCACAGTGCGGGGCTCCCTCAGCACTGACCCTCCCACAGTGTGGAGCTCCCTCAGCGCTGATCTGCCCACAGTGCGGGGCTCCCTCAGCACTGACCCTCCCACAGCGCGGGGCTCCCTCGGCGCTGACCTTGTAACAGTGTGATGACAATTATTTACTCTGTGTCTTACTCACAGAAAGATAGAGAGTGAGAATGTGTCACAGCCACTGAGGGGTGTGGAGCGGAAGATCCCACAGAGAGGGAGAGTGTGTCAGAGTCAGTGAGGGGTGTGCAGAGGAAGATCCCAGAGGGAGGGAGAGTGTGTCAGAACCAGTGAGGGGTGTGCAGAGGAAGATCCCAGAGGGAGGGAGAGTGTGTCAGAACCAGTGAGGGGTGTGCAGAGGAAGATCCCAGAGAGGGAGTGAGAGAGAGAGAGAGTGTCAGAGCCAGTGAGGGGTATGCAGAGGAAGATCCCAGAGAGAGTGAGAGAGAGTGTCAGAGCCAGTGAGGGGTGTGCAGAGGAAGATCCCAGAGAGAGAGTGAGAGAGAGAGTGTCAGAGCCAGTGAGGGGTGTGCAGAGGAAGATCCCAGAGAGAGAGAGAGAGAGAGAGAGTGTCAGAGCCAGTGAGGGGTATGCAGAGGAAGATCCCAGAGAGAGAGTGAGAGAGAGAGTGTCAGAGCCAGTGAGGGGTGTGCAGAGTAAAATCCTGAGGAGATAGATCGGGGTTTGTTGAGAGGGCTGTTGTCTAGTAAATGGTGCCTTTAGGAGTCTGCAGACTCCTTGCTCTGTTTCTACATTATTAGTTTCCTGTTACCTTGGTGTGAATCAGGAAAAGGTCACAGTCCAAGAGGTCACAGTCAGTGACACAGAATGTAACTCTATACAAAAACAACACTTTCAAGCGTGGAGAAGCACGGTGGCACAATGGTTAGCACTGCGGCCTCACAGCACCAGAGACCCGGGTTCAATTCCCACCTCAGGTGACTGACTGTGTCTGCGTGGGTTTCCTCCGTGTGCTCCGGTTTCCTCCCACAGGCCAAAGATGTACATGTTAGGTGAATTAGCCATGCTAAGTTGCCTGTAGTGTGGGTTAGGTGCATCATTCGGGGATGAATGTAGGGAAGGGGAATGGGCCTGGGTGGGATAATCTTCAGGGGGTCAGTGTGAACTTGTTGGGTAGAACAGCCAGCTTCGGCACTGCAGTGATTCTATGAAAACTTAATGTTTGAACAGCTTTACCTGTCCCCACTGGAGTAGAGTCATAGAGCTGTACAGCACAGAAACAGACCCTTCAGTCCAACTAGATGTCCTAACCTAATCTAGTCCCATTTGCCAGCGTTTGGACTATATCCCTCTAAACATTTCCTATCCATGTCCCCATCCACAGATGCCTCTTAAATGTTGTAATTGTACCAGCCTCCACCACATCCTCTGGCAGCTCATTCCATACACGTACCACCCACTGTGTGAAAAAGTTACCCCTTAGGTCTCTTTCATAGCTTTCCGTTCTCACCCCAAACCCTCTAGTTCTGGACTCCCCCACCCCAGGAGGAAAATACCTTGTTTATTTACCCTGGCAACATCCTTGTAAATCTTTTCTGAACCCTTTCAAGTTTCACAACATCTTTCCGATAGGAAGGAGACCAGAATTGCACACAATATTCCAACAGTGGCCTAACCAATGTCCTGTACAGCCACAACGTGATCTCCCAACTCCTGTAGGTAAAAGCAAGGACTGCAGATGCTGGAGATTACAATCTAGATTAGAGTGGTGCTGGAAAAGCACAGCAGGTCAGGCAGCATCTGAGCAGGAGAATTGACGCTTCAGGCAAAAGCCCTCCATCAGTACTCAATACTCTGACCAATAAAGGAAAGCCTACCAAACGCCTTCTTCACTATCCTATCTACCTGCAACTCCACTTTCAAGGAGCTATGAACCTGCACTCCAAGGTCTCTTTGTTCAGCAACACTCCCCAGGACCTTACCATTAAGTGTATAAGTCCTGCTAAGATTTGCTTTCCCAAAATGCAGCACCTCGCATTGATCTGAATTAAACTCCATCTGCCACTTCTCAGCCCATTGGCCCATCTGGTCCAGATCCTGTTGTAATCTGAGGGTAACCCTCTTCGCTGTCCACTACACCTCCAATTTTGGTGTCACCTGCAAACGAATCCCATCAGAGCGGCTGTATCGGAAGGAACAGGGAGAGGGGGTGGAGATGAATTGCTGACAGACTGTCGAGCTCAGTGGGAGAGGATGGGGGTCAATCCAGGCTCTCTATCAGACTGTCCAATCCAATGTGGTTCATGTATTCCATGCACTGGGAGAGCAGTGGGACAGTCACGTGATTTCCCAGAATCTGTGGATCAGACTCAATTCGGAGAAAACGAAACTGAGTGCAGTGAGTACGTGGCATCTTTCGACAGAGCCACACCTTGCATTTCCCAGACTATGCAGGTATCTCACTGGGGACTGACTCCAACGTTCTCACTCCTGGAGAGAGCTCGGACTGAGCGAGAGGGTCTGATCCCAGCTGGATCTGTCCAGGACCATCTTCCTGTCTCCTTGCTGCCAGCCCAGGTTACACCAGCTCGTCACCAGGTACTGCCTCCTCTGTCTGTGTGTGTGAGAGACTCAGGTACGGTCATCGAGGGCTGAAAGGAAAAGCAGACACGACTTCTCCAATTCCTTATCCTGCACCATCTCCCCCTGAAAATCTCTCAGTCTGCCTCTCTTCCAGACATACTGGAACTTGGGACAATGTTACTGCTGTCTCTGTACATATGGCTACAATTCAGGGCTGGGATGTCTCAGTCTGATCCAACAAACATTGCAGAGGCTATTAACATGACAGCGAGCCTCTCACAGTGCAGGGATCCCTCAGCGCTGACCCTCCCACAGTGCGGGGCTCCCTCAGCCCTGACCCTCCCACAGTGCGGGGCTCCCTCAGCGGTGACCTTCCCACAGTGCAGTGCTCCCTCAGCGCTGACCCTCCACAGTGCGGTGCTCCTTCGGCACTGACCCTCCCACAGTGCGGGGCTCCCTCAGCACTGACCCTCCCACAGTGCGGGGCTCCCTCAGCACTGACCCTCCCACAGTGCGGGGCTCCCTCAGCACTGACCCTCCCACAGTGAAGGGCTCCCTCGGCGCTGACCCTCCCACAGTGCGGGGCTCCCTCAGCACTGACCCTACCACAGTGTGGGGCTCCCTCAGTGCTGACCCTCCCACAGTGCGGGGCTCCCTCGGCGCTGACCCTCCCACAGTGCGGGGCTCCCTCAGCGCTGACCCTCCCACAGTGCGGGGCTCCCTCAGCGCTGACCCTCCCACAGTGCGGGGCTCCCTCAATGCTGACCCTCCCACAGTGCGGGGCTCCCTCGGCGCTGACCCTCCCACAGTGCGGGGCTCCCTCGGCACTGACCCTCCCACAGTGCAGGGCTCCCTCGGCACTGACCCTCCCACAGTGCGGGGCTCCCTCAGCACTGACCCTCCCTCAGTGCGGGGCTCCCTCAGCGCTGACCCTCCCACAGTGCGGGGATCCCTCGGCACTGACCCTCCCACAGTGCGGGGCTCCCTCAGCACTGACCCTCCCACAGGGCGGGGCTCCCTCAGCACTGACCCTCCCACAGTGCGGGGCTCCCTCAGCACTGACCCTCCCACAGTGCGGGGCCGCCTCAGCACTGACCCTCCCACAGTGCGGGGCTCCCTCAGCGCTGACCCTCCCGCAGTGTGGGGCTCCCTCAGCGCTGACCCTCCCACAGTGCAGGACTCCATCGGCGCTGACCCTCCCACAGTGAAGGGCTCCCTCAGCACTGACCCTCCCACAGTGCGGGGCTCCCTCAGCACTGACCCTCCCTCAGTGCGGGGCTCCCTCAGCGCTGACCCTCCCACAGTGCGGGGCTCCCTCGGCACTGACCCTCCCACAGTGCGGGGCTCCCTCGGCACTGACCCTCCCACAGTGCGGGGCTCCCTCGGCACTGACCCTCCCACAGTGCGGGGCTCCCTCAGCGCTGACCCTCCCACAGTGCGGGGCTCCCTCAGCACTGACCCTCCCACAGTGCGGGACTCCCTGAGCGCTGACCCTCCCACAGTGCGGTGCTCCCTCAGCCCTGACCCTCCCACAGTGCGGGGCTCCCTCGGCACTGACCCTCCCACAGTGCGGGGCTCCCTCAGCACTGACCCTCCCACAGTGCGGGGCTCCCTCGGCACTGACCCTCCCACAGTGCGGGGCTCCCTCGGCACTGACCCTCCCACTGTGCGGGGCTCCCTCAGCACTGACCCTCCCACAGTGCGGGGCTCCCTTGGCACTGACCCTCCCACAGTGCAGAGCTCCCTCAGCGCTGACCCTCCCTCAGTGCGGAGCTCCCTCAGCACTGACCTTTCCCCTCGCTGGGACCGGGGTGTGTTAGATACACTGTCCTTACCCCCCCCACCCGTCTCTCTGGGACCGGGGTGTGTTAGATACACTGTCCTTTCCCTCCCCCACTCTCTCTCTGGGACCAGGGTGTGTTAGATACACTGTCCTTACCCCCCCCACCCGTCTCTCTGGGACCGGTGTGTGTTAGATACACTGTCCTTTCCCTCCCCCCACTCTCTCTCTGGGACCGGGGTGTGTTAGATACACTGTCCTTTCCCCCCTCTGGGACAGGGGGGACATGGTGTGTTAGATACCACTGTCCTTTCCCCCCTCTGGGACAGGGGCGTCACGGTGTTTTAGATACACTGTCCTTTCCCCCCTCTGGGACTGGGGGGTCACGGTGTGTTAGATTCACTGTTCTATCCCCCCTCTGGGACAGGGGGGTCACGGTGTGTTAGATACACTGTCCTTTCCCCCCTCTCTCTCTGGGACCGGGGTGTGTTAGATACACTGTCCTTTCCACCCCCCCCTCTCTCTCTGGGACCGGGGTGTGTTAGATACACTGTCCTTCCCCCCCTCTCTCTCTCTCTCTCTGGGACCGGGGTGTGTTAGATACACTGTCCTTTCCCCCGTCTCTCTCTCTGGGACCGAGGTGTGTTAGATACACTGTCCTTTCCCCCCTCTGGGCCTGGGGGGGGGTCACGGTGTGTTAGATACACTGTCCCTTTTCTGGGAGTGAGCTGTCATGGCGTGTTCTATACCCTGTCCTTTCCCCTCTCTGTGCCCGGGGGTCACAGTGCGTTAGATGCTTTAACCCTCAGCAGTGTACTTAGTACATGGATTTGAATGAATTTATTATTGTTCAGACTCTTGTGGACATTTTCGATTTGTCCATGTGGATTCTAATTCACCCTGCTATTTTTTGCTGTATAAATTTAGGATGGAAATCTGAGGTTTCACTCCTCCTCATGTTTCATTTCCACCCTCAGATATACCATGGCCACTGGCAGCAGGGTGTCGAAATTGAAGGATATGTTTGAGACAAATGCTGAGGAACAAGTTGATCAAAGAAGGCAGCGTAGCTTTGAGAAGTATCAGACTTCAACGGCTCTCTCTGAAGAGTCTAATCTGACAAAGTTGAGTCATCTTCAACTGGATCCAGCTGGTGATGAGGCAATGCTGTCAGATCTGAAAAAGTCTGGGAGTGACCATATTTTCTCCAATGCAAGGAAATTCATGGCTTTGTTTAAGACAGGCGGATTAGACTCAGTCATTCTTGAAATACAGTCAGAATTGAAGAGGTTTCAGGATACAGTGGTTCACATTGCAGTGACCGGAGAATCAGGCACTGGGAAATCATCTTTCATTAACGCCTTACGGGGTGTCAGTGACACTGATACGGAAGCTGCTGGAATAGGTGAAATGGAAACAACCATGGAACCTACAAAGTATAAGTATCCGAACTGGGACAGAGTGGCTGTCTGGGATCTTCCTGGGATTGGAACACCGAATTTCCAAGCTGCCACGTATTTGGAGCGTGTGGAGTTTGACCGATATGATCTCTTCCTAATCGTCAGCACCACTCGCTTTAAAGAGAACGATATGTTCCTGGCTAAGGCAATTCAGGAGAGGGGGAAGAAATTTTATTTCATCCGCAACAAGATAGATCAAGATTTGAAGTCTAAGAAACGACGCAGCATGTCACAATATGACCAGAAGGAAGCTCTCAGGGAATTATACAAATCCTCCTTGGACAATTTGACAAAGGGCGGGATTGAATCCCCTCAAATCTTCCTGATCTCCTGTTGGTACATGGAGAAATTTCACTTCGAGGCACTCCTTGAGGTTTTGGAACAGGGCCTTCCAGATCTCAAGAGACGTCTCTTCTCATACTCTCTACCCAATGTCACCTCCAAAGTCATAGACAGGAAGAAAGTAGTCATGTTGAGTGAAATCTGGAAGGATGCTTTTTACTCAGCTGTAGCTGCTGCGGCCCCAGTCCCGGGTCTGACCACAGCCTACAACATTACCTCGTTGGTCACAAAACTCTCCCAATGTCGCGCCGACTTTGGGCTGGATGATAATTCCCTCCGGAGACTGGCAAACAGAATGAGGAAGAAACCAGACGAGCTCAAATTGGTCGTGCAGTCCACATTTGGGGTGGAGGTGTCTGCAGGACTCATTAAAAATGAGCTTTCCAAACTGTCAGGGCCAGTGGGTAAGCTGCAGAAAGCTGTGAAATACCTGCCTTTTGTTCGGCAGGTGACAGCAGGGAAAGGTACTTATACCACAACATATTCCTTGCTGAAGACAGCTATTGAGGAGATGGCAGAAGATGCCAAAAGGGTGATTGTGACAGCCTTCAGTGAGAACTAGTGGGATGCAGCTGCCTCTGATTCCAGGAAACTTACCCAAATGCTCCTCACACCGATCAGACACATTTACAAGCACTTCGCTTTGAATTTAGGGTGCCCTGTAAAGTAGAATCCTTTCCGAATTTAGACTCATGCTTTGAACATGAGACCTCATTTAAAGTAGACGCTAGCTTTCAAAAATGTGAAACAAATCTCGAGCTGTCGAAATGCGAGCAAGGTCACGAGAGTGACCAAGGTCATGATCTTCCATTGGATGGGTATGAAAGATTTACCTGGTGCTCTATGTACCCTCTTATCAATGCAGTGCTGGGGAAATGAAATTTTAACTCTTCGATAGAATGATAAAGCAACTTCGACTGAAGAGCGGCAAGTGGAGAAGACCAGAAGAAACGAGAAGCCTGCGCAGTCACTCTGAGATCACTCTGATCCTCAATTCCACATTTGTGGCCTTCTACCATAACCCTGGATATTTTTTCTGATCAGAACTCTTGATGGCTCAGCCTTGAAGACACTGAATAACCCAGCCTCAATGGTCCTCTGTGGTACTCTCTGAGAGAGGAAATTCCTCCTCAGCTCTGTCCCAATTGGGTGATTTCTTACTCTGAGATGATGCACTCTGGTCCTAGACTCTCTCACAAAGGGGAAACAGTCTTTCCACATCTACCCTGTTAATTCCAATAAGAATCTGTTATGTTTCAATAACCTCTCCTCTCATTCTTCTAAACTCCAGTGAGTACAAGCTCAACCCACTCAACCTCTCCCCAAAAGGAAATCCTTCCATTCCCAGGATCAATGGAGAAAACCTTCTCTCTGAACAGCCTCTGATGCCAATTTCTCATTACTTATATAAGGAGACAAATGCTTTCTTAAACCTGATGGTGTCCTGTTTAGACAATAGTCGTCCTGACCTGAATAGATTGGGACAGCATGGTGGCACAGTGGTTAGCCCTGCTGCCTCACAGCGCCAGGGACCAGGGTTCGATTCCAGCCTCGGGCAACTGTCTGTGTGGAGTTTCCTCCAGGTGCTCCGGTTTCCTCCCACAGACCAAAGATGTGCAGGTCAGGGTGGATTGACCGTGGGAAATTGTCCCGTAGTACCCAAGGATGTGCAGGTTAGGGTGGGTTGGCCATGGGAAATTGTCCCGTAGTACCCAGGGATGTGCAGGTTAGGGTGGATTAGCCGTGGGAAATTGTCCCGTAGTGCCCAGGGATGTACAGGTTAGGGTGGTTGGCCGTGGGAAATTGTCCCGTATTGCCCAGGGAAGTGCAGGTTAGGGTGGATTAACCGTGGGAAATTGTCCCGTAGTGCCCAGGGGTGTGCAGGTTAGGGTGGATTGGCTGTGGGGAAATTGTCCCGTAGTGCCCAGGGATGTGCAGGTTAGGGTGGGTTGTCCCATTGTGCCCAGGGGTGTACAGATTAGGGTGGATTGGCAGTGGGGAAATTGTCCCGAAGTGCCCAGGGATGTGCAGGTTAGGGTGGGTCGGCCGTGGGGAATTGTCCTGTAGTGCCCAGGGATCTACAAGTTAGGGTGGATTGGCCATGCTAAATTGTCCCATTGTGCCCAGGGATGTGCAGGTTAGGGTGGATTGGCCATGGGGAAATTGTCCTGTAGTGCCCAGGGATATGCAGGTTAGGGTGGATGGGCCGTGGGGAAATTGTCCTGTAGTGCCCAGGGATGTGCAGGTTAGGGTGGATTGGCTGTGGGGAAATTGTCCTGTAGTGCCCAGGGATGTGCAGGTTAGGGTGGATGGGCTGTGGGGAAATTGTCCTGTAGTGCCCAGGGATGTACAGGTTAGGGTGGATTGGCTGTGGGGAAATTGTCCCGTAGTGCCCAGGGATGTGCAGGTTAGGGTGGATGGGCTGTGGGGAAATTGTCCTGTAGTGCCCAGGGATGTACAGGTTAGGGTGGATTGGCCGTGGGGAAATTGTCCCATAGTGTCCCGGGATGTGCAGGTTAGCCGTGGGAAGCTCCCCATTATATTCAGAGATGTATAGGTTAGGATGGATTAGTTACAGGAAATGCAAGCTTGTCGGGGGTAGGAGGATGTGGGTGGGACTGTGTGGGTTGCTCTTCGGAGGGTTGGTGTGGACTTGTTGGGCCGAAGGGCCTACTTCCACATTGTGGGGATTCTATGTCCCTTGGCCATTTACTGGCAGGATTCAAATAGGTTTTTAACACAGAGTACATTACCAGGTCCTGAAAACAGGGTATGTCAGGAAGTGCTGAGAATCTCCTCAGGAACTTGTCTTCTCCAGATGGAAGATGGACCAGAAGCAGAGCAGAAAGAACCTGGCAAGAGTTCCCGAACACCTCGACTGAGGTCTGAGTTTAAGGATAAGGAGTGAACTTCTTAGGACTGAGGTGGCCAGACGTTTCTTTACCCAGAGTGGTGAATCTGTACAAGTCACAACGACAGAGAGTGATTAAGGCTAAAACATCATGTGTTTTCAAGGAGATAGGTATAGCTCTAAAGGGGATCAAGGGATATGGGGAGCATGGGATTAATGTTGGATGATCAGCCATGATCACATTGAATGGTGGAGAAGACTTGAGGAGTTTTAATGACCGACTCCTGCCCCTAACGCCTCTGTTTCGACGAAGAGATGCCCACAAATGGAGAAGAGGCCATCCGCTGCACCAGATGTGGCCTCCTCTTTATTGGGGAGACAGGCCGCCTACTTGCGGAACGTTTCAGAGAACACCTCTGGGACACCCGCACCAACCACCCAGTGGCTCAACACTTCAACTCCCCCTCCCACTCCGCCAAGGACATGCAGGTCCTTGGCCTCCTCCATCGCCAGACCACAACAACACGACGCCTGGAGGAAAAGTGCCTCATCTTCCACCTAGGAACCCTCCAACCACAAGGGATGAATGCAGATTTCTCCAGCTTCCTCATTTCCCCTCCCCCTACCTTGTCTCAGTCCCAACCCTCGGACTCAGCACCACCCTCTTGACCTGCAATCTTCTTCCTGACCTCTCCGCCCCCACCCCTTCTCCGGCCTATCACCCTCACCCTCATCTCCTTCCACCTATCGCATTTCCAATGCCCCTCCCCCAACCCCCTCCTCCCTACCTTTTATCTTAGCCTGCTTGGCACACCCTCCTCATTCCTGAGGAAGGGCTCATGCCCGAAACGTCGACTCTCCTGATCCTTGGATGCTGCCTGACCTGCTGCGCTTTTCCAGCAACACATTTTTAAGCTCTGATCCCCAACATCTGCAGTCCTCACTTTCTCCCACACCCACAAACAATTATACATTGGTGCAAGATATGAAATATTACCAGTTTACTGCATTTTGCTCAGAGAGAGGAATGCTTTCCTTGTGCTGTTTTAACATTATAAATTCAATTATGAATGTTCAGAAATAGAGGGAATAATAACACACAGTACGTGTATCTCCAGCTAGGGACCCTCTGCCTCATAAGTATGCCAGGGGAATGAAAAACTGGGGATACCTGTGCACCATTTGGAAATCAGCCTCCTGCCTCCAGTACACCGTGACAATTTCATAGGAAGTCACTCTTAGTCGAACCTCACAGAAAATCTCCATTCAGAATGAGACCCAATTCTCTCCATTGACCAATACCTCAGAAAATAAATCCCAGCAGCACAATGAGACAGAAGAAGGAATTCAGAAACTCGAAGGACCTGATATGACTTGATGCATTATGTCAATCCAGCCCCATGGTTGAGGGGATTGGCTTTGTGCTTAGGAGAAATGGAAAGCTTCATAGTAACTGTCCCTGTAGCTTTTTTAGATTAGATTACAGTGTGGAAAAAGGCCCTTCGGCCCAACAAGCCCACACCGACCCGCCGAAGTGCAACCCACCCATACCCCTACATTTACCCCTTACCGAACATTGCGGGCAATTTAGCATGGCCGATTCACCTGAACTGCACATCTTTGGACTATGGGAGGAAACCGGAGCACCCGGAGGAAACCCACACTGACACGGGGAGAACGTGCAAACTCCACACAGTCAGTCGCCTGAGGCAGGAATTGAACCTGGGTCTCTGGCGCTGTGAGGCAGCAGTGCTAACCACTGTGCCGCCCACACGGTGTATGCTATTTGCTGTATATTATCAATATGTTAGAGAATCAAACTTGTATTTTAGACGTGGCTAGGTCGGTCACAATTAGTTGTCAGAAATCAGTGAGTTAGAAAGTAAAAACCTCTTTATTTTTGTGTTTTGTATTTCATATTTCCTGTGTATCATCAGACATGGTAACACCTCAACTTAACATGAGACACGTTACAGTCGTGCAACCTTCGACAGAGGTGAACAAATCTCCAGTATAAGAAAGGGAGCAGGAATCACAGAGGTCATCATATTCCATTGAACTGACAAGGAAGATTTATCTAGAACCCTATTATCTTTTTATTTTATTTTCTTTTTTTTAACCCCCAGCCTCCCGCCTAACTGTGGTAGTGCTTATTTTTTTCCCCAGCCCCCATGGTGCGTGTGTGTGTGTAGGTGTGAGACACAGTGAGAGACACAAGGTGCACGAATCTTTATTCAAATTCCCACCACCAGGAAGGTAGGAAAACACCCGAGTGATCAGTGACAAGCAGTGCAACGCTTGAGTGATCAAAACAGTGAAGGGGGAGGGTAGGGACTAAATCAAAATAGAGTTGGAGGGAGAAATAATGCACTCCACTCCCTGCGGCGCCCACCTCTCCCTGAACAACTCCAGGGTGTTGGTGGACACCGTGTGCTCCTTTTCCAGAGACAACCGGGCCCTAACGTAACCGCAGAAGAGGGGCAGGCAGTCGGCCCTAACGACCCCCTCCACGGCCCGCTGCCTGGACCTGTTGATGGCCAGTTTGGCCAGGCCCAGGAGCAGAGGAACCCTATGGTCAAGAACATCATGTCCCATGCCCATTGGCTGGGAGGGTTCAAATGGGTGCTTAACACTGCATAAGCTACCCGCCACTAGAACGAGGGTATATCGGTAAGTGTTCAGAATCAGGTGGTCATCCTCAGCCCTGGCAGTCTGTGTAGGTGTCTACTCTGTCAGGGAGTCATCTTTTTCCAGATGGAAAATGGACCAGAGGAAAAGCAGGAAGATCCAGGAAAGAATTCTCTTGCACCTCGATCCAACACTTGAACAAGACTGATACATTCTGTGCCCACAAACCCTTTGCTCTCTGGTATCAGTTGTCAAGGTCATATGCGTCTTTTTCTCAATTAACTAATATATCATTAACGTAAACTCCTTCTTCTTAACAAAGTCAATGAACTATCTGAAAATTGCTAACGAATGGGTCGACTGGCTGTGTTGAGATTGTAGGAGAAAGTGAGGTCTGCAGATGCTGGAGATCAGAGCTGAAAATGTGTTGCTGGAAAAGCGCAGCAGGTCAGGCAGCATCCAGGGAACAGGAGAATCGACGTTTCGGGCATAAGCCCTTCTTCAGGAATGTGTTGAGATTGTAGTTTGTGAATCCTCATGAGACGGTAAGACAAAGGAGCAGAAATAAGGCCATTTGGCCCATCGGGTCTGCTCTACTATTCAATTATGGCTGATAGGTTTCTCAACCCCATTGTCTTGCTTTCTCCCCATAAACCTTGACCCGCTTGACAATCAAGAACGTATCTATTTCTGTTTTAAATATACTCAGTGACTTGGCCTTCCCCCACCTTCGGTGACAGTGAATTCCACAGACTCATCACTCTCTGGCTGAAGAAATTTCTCCTCATCTCCATTCTAAAAGGTCTTCCTTTTACTCTAAGGCTGTGCCTCCGGTCTACACCTCTCCTGCCAACGGAAACATCTTCCTAACATCCATTCTGTCCATGTCGTGCAGTATTCTGTAAGTTTCTATTAGGTCCTCCCTCATCTTTCTGAACTCCATCGAGTATAGGGATCATTGCCGCCAACCTCCTCTGGACCCACTCTCCAGGGCTGGTACATCTTTCCTGAAGTATGAAGCCCAAAATTGCCCACTATACTCTAATGTAACGCTGACATAAATAAGAATTACCATACCCAGAGTGTTGTGAATGTCTGGAACTCTCTATCTCAGTGAGTTGTGGAGGCGAGGTTATTAAAACTATTCAAAGAGAGGTAGATAGATTTTCGGCATATTGAAGAGGTGAGGAGATGGCACAAAAGGGAGAAAGTGAGGACTGCAGATGCTGGGGATCAGAGCTGGAAAATGTGTTGCTGGAAAAGCGCAGCAGGTCAGGCAGCATCCAAGGAGCAGGAGAATTGGTGTTTCGGGCATGAGTCCTGCTCCTTGGATGCTGCTTGACCTGCTGCGCTTTTCCAGCAACACATTTTCCAGCTCTGATCTCCAGCGTTTGCAGTCCTCACTTTCTCCTCGAAAATTTTCCTGAAGAAGGGCTCATGCCCGAAACGTCGATTTCCCCTGCTCCTTGGATGCTGCCTTGTTGAGTGGTGGGGCAGGGTGGCACAGTGGTTAGCACTGCTGCCTCACAGCGCCAGAGACCCGGGTTCAATTCCCGCCTCAGGCGACTGACTGTGTGGAGTTTGCACGTTCTCCCCGTGTCTGCGTGGGTTTCCTCCGGGTGCTCCGGTTTCCTCCCACAGTCCAAAGATGTGCAGGTCAGGTGAATTGGCCATGCTAAATTGCCCATAGTGTTAGGTAAGGGGTAAATGTAGGGGTATGGGTGGGTTACGCTTTGGTGGGTCGGTGTGGACTTGTTGGGCCGAAGGGCCTGTTTCCATACTGTAATGTAATCTAATCTAATATTATATATATAAAATCATTGAAAGGTGTGAGGAGAATATGAGAAAATAAAAAAGGCTATTTTCAGTCCTACAATTTGGTACCAGGAGTACATAGACAATGGTTCTGAAATGTAAGAAAGAAACCTGTTGGACTTATATCGCGTTTAATAGAATTTAAATAGAGCAACTTCGATAGATGGATGAGAGCACTGAAGATAGAAACAACTTCTGAGGCTCGTAGAGATACTATCCTACTGGAAGAGTTTATAAACGAATTGCCTGCAGTGATAAGAACTCAAGATGAGGAACAGAGAGTTTAAACAGTGAGAAGAGCTGCAGAGATGGCGGATGCATACACATTGGCACATAAAAAGAAATCTAGCTCCCGACAGCAATTTCATTCTGTTAGGGAGAAGGATTGGGAAAGAGGGAGATCCTTCAATGAAGGATTAAACATAGGTCACACTGGGAACAGTTTGAGCACAGGTGAAAAAAGTAAGCCAAGAGGCTGGAAAAGAGGCGAAAGACTTCAGGTGTTTTCACTGCAAATAAGGTGGGACACACAATGTCATATTGCTGCTGGTTTAAGAAGGGCGCTGGGAAAAAGAAGCTGGTAAAACTGGCAAAACCATTGGGATGAGTGAAGGTAGGAAAGAAATCCCAGGAGAAGTGGTGGAACTGCAGGACGGTGCACAGCGTAATTGGGGATGAGTAGTGAGATGGTGCCTGATGTCGACAAAGACTTCACCTTTTGTGAGTAAGATTTACTGAGGTGGAACAGGGAGAGAAGGGAAAGAAGTTAATATACGGGAGCTAGTCAGTCTCGAACAGTAAGAGCCAAAAGTATTTTCACTCCTCCTGAAATATTGCCCGATGGAGTGGTATAAACAGAGAGAGATTCAGTGCTCCCCTGTATAAGGGAAGGCTCGAAACTCGAATCAAGACTGGGGAGGTGACAGTAGGAGTGATTGAAGGAGCGGCTATTCCAGGAAACGGTACAGCCAGATCAAAGGTGGGAACGATGCCCGTTGTAGTGGAGAGGAGAAAGGAAAACCAGGGAACCCCGTGCTGTTCCTGTCCTGGGGGGTTTGACGGGGGGACAGTGTCGAGGGAACTTTACTCTGTATCTAACCCCGTGCTGCCCCTGTCCCTGGGAGTGTTTGATAGGAGACAGTGTAGAGGGAGCTTTACTCTGTATCTAACCCCGCGCTGTCCCTGGGAGTGTTTGATGGGGGGGACAGTGTAGAGGTAGCCTTACTCTGTATCTAACCCCGTGCTGTCCCTGGGAGTGTTTGATGGGGGGGGGACAGTGTAGAGGGAGCTTCACTCTGTATCTAACCCCATGCTGTCCCTGTCCCTGGGAGTGTTTGATGGGGGAACAGTGTAGAGGGAGCTTTACTCTGTATCTAACCCCGTGCTGTTCCTGTCCCTGGGAGTGTTTAATGGGGGACAGTGTCAAGGGAGCTTTGCTCTGTATCTAACCCCGTGCTGTCCCTGTCCCTGGGAGTGTTTGATGGGGGGTGACAGTGTAGAGGGAGCTTTACTCTGTATCTAACCCCGTGCTGTCCCTGGGAGTGTTTGATGGGGGGGGACAGTGTAGAGGGAGCTTCACTCTGTATCTAACCCCGTGCTGTCCCTGTCCTTGGGAGTGTCTGATGGGGGGAACAGTGCAGAGGGAGCTTTACTCTGTATCTAACCCCGTGCTGTCCCTGTCCCTGGGAGTGTTTGATGGGGGGGGACAGTGTAGAGAGAGCTTCACTCTGTATCTAACCCCGTGCTGTCACTGTCTCTGGGTGTGTTTGATGGGGGGACAGTGTAGAGGGAGCTTCACTCTGTATCTGACCCCGTGCTGTCCCTGTCCTTGGGAGTGTCTGATGGGGGGAACAGTGCAGAGGGAGCTTTACTCTGTATCTAACCCCGTGCTGTCCCTGTTCCTGGGAGTGTTTGATGGGGGGACAGTGCAGAGGGAGCTTTACTCTGTATCTAACCGCGTGCTGTCCCTGTCCCTGGGAGTGTTTGATGGGGGGGGACAGTGTAGAGAGAGCTTCACTCTGTATCTAACCCCGTGCTGTCACTGTCTCTGGGTGTGTTTGATGGGGGGACAGTGTAGAGGGAGCTTTACTCTGAATCTAACCCTGTGCTGTCCCTGTCCCTGAGCTGGTGGGACAGTGTCAAGGGAGCTTTACTCTGTATCTGACCCCGTGCTGTCCCTGTCCCTGGGAGTGTCTGATGGGGGGACAGTGTAGAGGGAGCTTTACTCTGTATCTAACTCTGTGCTGTCCCTGTCCTGGGAGTGTCCTGTGCTGTCCCTGTCCGTGGGATGAGGAGGGTGGTGTGGGTGGGAAGGATTGACAGTTTAGAGGGAGTGTGTGTGTGTGATGACGAAAGGAACAGTTTCTCATGAATTCATCTCTGCCCAATCTCATCCCCAGAAAGGTTACCAAATGCCCATTTTGCCATATCCTTGACACAATTTATCTACATATTCCTTCATTTCAGTTGCGATCAATTCTATTTTCTTTCTCATTTCCGGTCACATATACCTGAAATTCTGCTGTTTGTTCTTCAGCCTTGGTCTGCAGTATTTCTCTCATCGTTTTTGCTTCTGGTCTCATTCATGTCCAGGGACTATCAGCCCCGAGAGTAAACAAACAGCAAGGCAGGAAATACAGAGTGAAGCTTCCTCTGCACTGTCCCCCCATCAAACACTCCCAGGGACAGGGACAGCACGGGGTTAGATACAGAGTGAAGCTCCCTCTACACTGTCCCCCCATCAAACACGCCCAGGGACAGGGACAGCACGGGGTTAGATACAGAGTAAAGCTCCCTCTACACTGTCCCCACCCATCAAACACTCCCAGGGACAGGGACAGGGACAGCACGGGGTTAGATACAGAGTGAAGCTCCCTCTACATTGTCCCCGCCCATCAAACACTCCCAGGGACAGGGACAGCACGGGGTGAGATACAGAGTAAAGCTCCCTCTGCACTGTCTCCCTCCCATCAAACACTCCCAGGGACAGGGACAGCACGGGGTTAGATACAGAGTAAAGCTCTCTCTACACTGTCCCCCATCAAACACTCCCAGGGACAGGGACAGCACGGGGTTAGATACAGAGTAAAGCTCCCTCTACACTGTCCTCCCATCAAACACTCCCAGGGACAGGGACAGCACGGGGTTAGATACAGAGTAAAGCTCCCTCTACACTGTCCCCCCATCAAACACTCCCAGGGACAGGGACAGCACGGGGTTAGATACAGAGTAAAGCTCCCTCTACACTGTCCCCCCCATCAAACACTCCCAGGGACAGGGACAGCACGGGGTTAGATACAGAGTAAAGCTCCCTCTACACTGTCCCCACCTTCAAACACTCCCAGGGACAGGGACAGCACGGGGTTAGATACAGAGTGAAGCTCCCTCTACACTGTCCCCACCTTCAAACACTCCCAGGGACAAAGACAGCACGGGGTTAGATACAGAGTAAAGCTCCCTCTACACTGTCCCCCCCATCAAACACTCCCAGGGACAGGGACAGCACGGGGTTAGATACAGAGTGAAGCTCCCTCTACACTGTCCCCCCATCAAACACGCCCAGGGACAGGGACAGCACGGGGTTCGATACAGAGTAAAGCTCCCTCTACACTGTCCCCCATCAAACACTCCCAGGGACAGGGACAGGAACAGCACAGGGTTAGATACAGTGTAAAGCTCCCTCTACACTGTCCCCCATCAAACACTCCCAGGGACAGGGACAGCACGGGGTTAGATACAGTGTAAAGCTCCCTCTACACTGTCCCTCATCAAACACTCCCAGGGACAGGGACAGGGACAGCACGGGGTTAGATACAGGGTAAAGCTCCCTCTACACTATTCCCCCCCTTCAAACATTCCCAGGGACAGGGACAGCACAGGGTTAGGTACAGAGTAAAGCTCTCTCTGCACTGTCCCCCAATCGAACACTCCCCGGGACAGGAACAGCACGGGGTTAGATACAGAGTAAAGCTGCCTCTACACTGTCCCCTCATCAAACTCTCCCAGGGACAGGGACACCACGAGGTTAGATACAGAGTAAAGCTCTCTCTGCACTGTCCCCCCCCCAAACATTCCCAGGTATAGGGACATCACGGGGTTAGATACAGAGTAAAGCTCCCTCTACACTGTCCCCCCATCAAACACTCCCAGGGACAGGGACAGCACGGGGTTAGATACAGAGTAAAGCTTCCTCTGCACGGTCCCCCCATCAAACACTCGCAGGGACAGGGACAGCACGGGGTTAGATACGGAGTAAAGCTCCCTCTACACTATTCCCCCATCAAACACTCCCAGGGACAGCACAGGGTTAGATACAGAGTAAAGCTCCCTCTACACTATCCCCCCATCAAACACTCCCAGTGACAGGGACAGCACGAGGTTAGATGCAGAGTAAAGCTTCCTCTACACTGTCCCCCCCCAACCCTTGGGACAGGGACAGTACGAGGTTAGATACAGAGTAAAGCTCCCTCTACTCTGTCCCCCCATCAAACACTCCCAGGACAGGGACAGCAAGGGGTTAGATACAGAGTAAAGCTCCCTCTACACTGTTCCCCCCCCATCCCAGGGACATGGACCGCACAAGGTTAGATACAGAGTAAAGCTCCCTCTGCACTGTCCCCCCCCCCCAAACATTCCCAAGTACAGGGACAGTACTGGGTTAGATACACAGTAAAGCTGCCTCTGCACTGTCCTCCCATCAAACACTCCCAGGGACAGGGACAGCACGGGGTTAGATACGGAGTAAAGCTCCCTCTACACTATTCCCCCATCAAACACTCCCAGGACAGGGACAGCACGGGGTTAGATACGGAGCAAAGCTCCCTCTACACTATCCCCCCATCAAACACTCCCAGTGACAGAGACAGCACGAGGTTAGATGCAGAGTAAAGCTTTCTCTACACTGTCCCCCCCCAACCCTTGGGACAGGGACAGTACGAGGTTAGATACAGAGTAAAGCTCTCTCTACACTATCCCCCCATCAAACACTCCCAGGACAGGGACAGCAAGGGGTTAGATACAGAGTTAAGCTCCCTCTACACTGTCCCTCCCCCCCATCTCAGGGACAGGGACAGCACGAGGTTAGATACAGAGTAAAGCTCCTTCTTCACTGTCCCCCCCCAACCCTTGGGACAGGACAGCACGGGGTTAGATACAGAGTAAAGCTCTCCCTACACTGTCCCCCCGTCAAACCCCCCAGGACAGGAACAGCACGGGGTTCCCTGGTTTTCCTTTCTCCTCTCCACTACAACGGGCATCGTTCCCACCTTTGATCTGGCTGTACCGTTTCCTGGAATAGCCGCTCCTTCAATCACTCCTACTGTCACCTCCCCAGTCTTGATTCGAGTTTCGAGCCTTCCCTTATACAGGGGAGCACTGAATCTCTCTCTGTTTATACCACTCCATCGGGCAATATTTCAGGAGGAGTGAAAATACTTTTGGCTCTTACTGTTCGAGACTGACTAGCTCCCGTATATTAACTTCTTTCCCTTCTCTCCCTGTTCCACCTCAGTAAATCTTACTCACAAAAGGTGAAGTCTTTGTCGACATCAGGCACCATCTCACTACTCATCCCCAATTACGCTGTGCACCGTCCTGCAGTTCCACCACTTCTCCTGGGATTTCTTTCCTACCTTCACTCATCCCAATGGTTTTGCCAGTTTTACCAGCTTCTTTTTCCCAGCGCCCTTCTTAAACCAGCAGCAATATGACGTTGTGTGTCCCACCTTATTTGCAGTGAAAACACCTGAAGTCTTTCGCCTCTTTTCCAGCCTCTTGGCTTACTTTTTTCACCTGTGCTCAAACTGTTCCCAGTGTGACCTATGTTTAATCCTTCATTGAAGGATCTCCCTCTTTCCCAATCCTTCTCCCTAACAGAATGAAATTGCTGTCGGGAGCTAGATTTCTTTTTATGAGCCAATGTGTATGCATCCGCCATCTCTGCAGCTCTTCTCACTGTTTAACTCTCTGTTCCTCATCTTGAGTTCTTATCACTGCAGGCAATTCGTTTATAAACTCTTCCAGTAGGATAGTATCTCTACGAGCCTCAGAAGTTGTTTCTATCTTCAGTGCTCTCATCCATCTATCGAAGTTGCTCTATTTAAATTCTATTAAACGCGATATAAGTCCAACAGGTTTCTTTCTTACATTTCAGAACCATTGTCTATGTACTCCTGGTACCAAATTGTAGGACTGAAAATAGCCTTTTTTATTTTCTCATATTCTCCTCACACCTTTCAATGATTTTATATATATAATATTAGATTAGATTACATTACAGTATGGAAACAGGCCCTTCGGCCCAACAAGTCCACACCGACCCACCAAAGCGTAACCCACCCATACCCCTACATTTACCCCTTACCTAACACTATGGGCAATTTAGTATGGCCAATTCACCTGACCTGCACATCTTTGGACTGTGGGAGGAAACCGGAGCACCCGGAGGAAACCCACGCAGACACGGGGAGAATGTGCAAACTCCACACAGTCAGTCGCCTGAGGCGGGAATTGAACCCGGGTCTCTGGCGCTGTGAGGCAGCAGTGCTAACCACTGTGCCACCCTGCCCCACCACTCAACAAGATCATTGCTAATCCATCCTAGGCCAGCAGGGTCAGGCAGCATCCAAGGAGCAGGGGAAATCGACGTTTCGGGCATGAGCCCTTCTTCAGGAAAATTTTCGAGGAGAAAGTGAGGACTGCAGATGCTGGAGATCAGAGCTGGAAAATGTGTTGCTGGAAAAGCGCAGCAGGTCAAGCAGCATCCAAGGAGCAAGACTCATGCCCGAAACGCCAATTCTCCTGGGGAACGTTATCAAACGCCTTACTAAAATCCATATATACCACATCTACCGCTTTACCCTCGTCTACCTCCTTAGTCACCTTCTCAAAGAATTCAAGCCCTTCACAAAACCATGCTGACTATCCTTGATCACATTATTCCTATCTAGATGTGCATAAATCCTACCCCTTACAATTCTCGCTAAGACTTTGCCCACAACAGAAGTGAGACTCACCGATCTATAGTTACTAGGGTTATCCCTACTCCCCTTCTTGAACAAGGGAACCACATTTGCTATCCTCCAGTCTTCTGGCACTATTCCTGTAGACAACGAGGACATAAAAATCAAGGCCAATGGCTCTGCAATCTCCTCTCTTGCTTCCCAGAGAATCCTAGGATAAATGCCATCAGGCCCAGAGGACTTATCTATTTTCACCCTTTCCAGAATTTCCAACACCTCTTCTCTACATACCTCAAAGCCATCCATTCTACTTAATTGTGACTCAGTATTCACATTGGCAACAATGTCCTGTTCCTGAGTGAATACTGACGAAAAGTATTCATTCAGTGTCTCCCCAATCTCTTCAGCCTCTACACGCAACTTCCCACTACTATCCTTGACTGGACCTATTCCTACCCTAGTCATTCTTTTATTCCTGACATACCTATAGAAAGCCTTAGGGTTTTCCCTGATTCTACCAACTAAGGATTTTTCATGTCCCCTCCTTGCTGCTTTCAGCTCTCTCTTCAGATCCTTCCTGGCTACCTTATAACTCTCAATCGCCCCAATTGAACCTTCACGCCTCATCTTTACATAGGCTGCCCTCTTCCCTTTAACAAGGGATTCCAATTCCTTATTAAACCATGGCTCCCTCACATGACCCTTTCCTCCCTGCCTGACGGGTACATACTTATCAAGGACACTCAATAGTTGCTCCTTGAACAAGCTCCACATATCAATTACGCCCTTCCCTTGAAGCCTACTTTTACAAGCCACGCATCCTAAGTCATGCCTCACCGCTTCATAATTTCCCTGCCCCCAGCTATAACTCTTGCCCTGCAGTGCACACTTATCCCTCTCCATCACTAGAGTAAAAGTCACCGAATTGTGGTCACTGTCCCCAAAGTGCTCACCTACCTCCAATTCTAATACCTGGCCTGGTTCATTACCCAGAACCTCATCTCTTGTTGGCCTGTCTACATATTGTGTCAGAAAACCCTCCTGCACACATTGGATAAACACCGACCCATCTAACGTACACGAGCTATAGCTTTCCCAGTCAATATCTGGAAAGTTAAAGTCCCCATAACAACCACCCTACTACTTTCACTCTTCTCCTGAATCATCCTCGCAATCCTTTCTTCTACGTCTCTAGGACTATTAGGAGGCCTGTAGAAAACTCCTAACAGGGTGACCTCAACTTTCCTATTTCTAACCTCAGCCCAAATTACCTCAGATGGCAAGTCTTCATCCATCGTCCTTTCCACCGCTGTAATACTATCTTTGACAAGCAATGCCACACCTCCCCCTCTTTTACCCCCACCTCTGACCCTACTAAAACATTTAAACCCTGGAACCTGCAACAGCTAATCCTGTCCCAGTTCTACCCATGTCTCCATAATAGCCACAACATCGAAATCCCAGGTACCAACCCACACTGCAAGTTCACCTACCTTATTTCGTATACTTCTCGCATTGAAGTATACACACTTCAAGCCACTTTCCTGTTTACAGGCACCCTCCTTCGAGATTGATGCCATGTTCCTAACCTCCCTACACTCAAGGTCCTGCATCCTAAAGCTACAGTCTAGGTTCCCATGCCCCTGCAGAGTTAGTTTAAACCCCCCCCAAGAGCACGAGCAAACCTCCCCCCAGGGTTACTGGTGCCCCTCAGGTTCAGGTGTAGACCATCCTGTTTATAGAGGTCCCACCTTCCCCAGAAAGAACCCCAGTTATCCAGATACCGGAATTCCTCCCTCCTGCACCATCCCTGTAACCACGCATTTAACTGTTCTCTCTCCCTATTCCTCGACTCTCTATCACGTGGCACGGGTAACAAACCAGAGACAACAACTCTGTTCGTTCTAACTTTGAGCTTCCAACCTAGCTCCCTGAAAGCCTGCCTAACATCCTCATCCCTCCTCCTACCTATGTCGTTGGTGCCAATGTGGACCACAACTTCGGGCTGCTCCCCCTCCCCCTTAAGGACCCGGAAAACACGATCACGTACCCTTGCACCTGGGAGGCAACATACCAATCGTGAGTCTCTCTCGCCCTCGCAAAACCACCTATCTGTGCCCCGAATTATCGAGTCCCCAATAACTATTGCTCTGCGCTTCTCCACCCTTCCCTTCTGACCAACGGGGACAGGCTCCGTGCCAGAGGCCTGAGCCCGTTACTTACCCCTGGTAAGTCCCCCCCCCCCCCCCCCCCACAAGTATCCAAAACGGTATACTTGTTCTTGAGGGGAATGACCGCAGGGGGTCCCTGCACTGGCTGCTTCCTCCCAGTCCCCCTCACTGTCACCCATCTGTCTGCAATCTTTGGAGTTACTACTTCCCTAAAGCTCCGATCTATGACCCCCTTTGCCTCCCGAATGATCCTAAGTTCATCCAACTCCAGCTCCAGTTCCCTAACACCATCTTGGAGGAGCTGGAGATGGGTGCACTTCCTGCAAGTGTAATTAGCAGGACGAATATGGCATCCCTCACCTCAAACATGTTGCAAGAGGAACATTGCACTGCCTTCACTGCCATCCCTCTAAAAGTAACCTGTAAAAAAATAGGTCTAAAGAATAAAACAAGCAAAATGCAGCACTTACCTGCTTACCACAACGGGTCTTATTATTAGGTTAGAGGAGGAGGGCAGGTGGGAGGCACTACCCCTGTACTGCCTCGGGTTCCTTTCCTGTGCGCCTTTATTGGGAAAACCTACCCCGGTAAGCTTGCGCTACACCAGCTTCCGGGTCCGCTCCGCGCTTTTAAAAAAACTTTTAAATTTAAACCATTAAAAAACAACTGAACCGCGACTACAAAGAGACACCGCCAAACAGCCTTTACCTGCTCCGCCGAGAGAGTGAGGCCTAGGCCTTGGAACTGCGCGCCTTAATTGGGAAAACCTACCCAGGTAACCTACCCTGGTGGTCCAGGTTGCTGGGAGATCACATTCCTGGCTGGGGTGTTGCGATGGCCCTAGATCAGATAAGTGACCTTGTGTATGACATCGAAAAAACTTGCCAACTCAACTGCCCATGCTTTGAAGTTGGTGAATAAAGAGTTACAGGAGACCTGGATGATGACACTTCAGAATTTGTGGGGTGAGTTTGTACTTGCAGAATTAAATTGTATTTTGCTCAAAAAACTGCTTGAATCCATGTAAGATTCTGTAAATCTGTTTTTAGAGATTAGAATCAGTTTGACCATAGCGGTACAAAGAGTCTCCAAACCAGGGCAACTCACATCTTAAATGCATTCTCTGGGCCGACATGACACCAATTGTTAAAGTTCACTCGAGAATGTAACTTTTAAAAAAGTTTTGCGATTTACACATGAAAGAACTGAAACCAACATGGTCACTCTAAAAGATGAGAGACTTAACAAATAATCAAGGTCTTTTTCAATATATCATTTCAGTTACATCACACTGCATACTTTTGCTAAAAGTTTTGTGTCTTACAATCTTATACTCTTCAACCACCTGATGAAGGAGCAGCGCTCTGAAATCTAGTGCTTCCAAACAAACCTGTTGGACTATAACCTGGTGTTGTGTGATTTTTAACTAGAGAGAGCTTTACTCTATATCTAACCCCGTGCTGTCCCTGTCCTGGGATGGGCGGGGGGGGGGGGGGGGGGGGGGGGGGCAGTGTAGAGGGAGCTTTACTCTGTATTTAACCCTGTGCTGTCCTTGTCCTGGGAGTGTTTGATGGAGGGACAGTGTAGAGGGAGCTTTACTCTGTATCTAACCCCGTGCTGTCCCTCTCCTGGGATGGGCGGGGGGGGGGGGGGACAGTGTAGAGGGAGCTTTACTCTGTATCTAACCCTGTGCTGTCCTTGTCCTGGGAGTTTTTGATGGAGGGACAGTGTAGAGGGAGCTTTACTCTGTATCTAACCCCATGCTGTCCCTGTCCCTGGGGGTGTTTGATGGAGGGACAGTGTAGAGGGAGCTTTACTCTGTATCTAACCCTGTGCTGTCCTTGTCCTGGGAGTGTTTGATGGAGGACAGTATAGAGGGAGCTTTACTCTGTATTGAACTCCGTGCTGTCCCTGTCCCTGGGGGTGTTTGATGGAGGGACAGTGTAGAGGAGCTTTACTCTGTATCTAACCCTGTGCTGTCCTTGTCCTGGGAGTGTTTGATGGAGGACAGTATAGAGGGAGCTTTACTCTGTATTGAACTCCGTGCTGTCCCTGTCCTGGAGTGTTTGATGGTGGGGGAACAGTGTAGACGGAGCTTTGCTCTGTATCTAACCCTGTCGTGTTCCCTGTCTGGGAGTGTTTGATGGGGTGGGGTGGGGTGGGGTGGGGACAGTGACCATTTGTCACACTTTTGAAATAGACAAACAGATGGCTGAGCTGACCTTCAAAGAAAGAAAACCAAAAGCAGATCGGGACGTTTCACACAATCATCTGTGTATCTCACAGTGGGATAACTTTTCAGTGTTATGCAATGCAGACTAGTACTTCATCCAGTGGATAATCTGCTCTTAACCCCTTTCACAATGCTGACCTCACAAACTCGCTGGGTGTCAGGAGTAATACAGCATCCAATTATACAACAGTCATTCACCTTTTTGAGTTATTGCAGTATTATCACACATGTTAGTTAAAACCATTATTAAAAAAAGCAAGCTCGGACCTAGGAATACACAATTTAAGTATTCCTGAAAAAAGCATTTGCAAGAATTCACTTTGAATTTCTATTCTTACGCAGCATCCTGATGATGGAAGATGAAACATTTTGAGAAAATATCAATGAGATCAGGCGATGGTATTTCAGAATACATGTAAATTAGGTAACTTCTGTATTACTGACCTGAGAACGGCGTGCATGCTGTGGTTCACACATGGTGGTGACATTTCTCCATCTCCCGAAACACGACTGTCTCCATCTGCAGAGGGACTGAAATATCCAGGTCCACATCGGTCCTGGACACATCGAGACCACAGTGTGGATTCCTCACGTTGCACTCATTTTTGACTGCTGCTGTTTACATCGTCCTCTCTGCTTTTCTTTCTCATCTGTTCTCTTTGGCTACCTTCCCAAATATCTGTCTCCCTCTCTTCTGTCCCTATTTATTTCTCTCACCGTCTCTCTCTCTCTCTCTGTTTACTTCTCCCTCCCTATCTCTTCCTGCCTGTGGTTTTCTCTGCCTTACTTTCTTTGCTGCTTTCTCTGTCTCTCCCACTGCTCAACTCTTTGATACTCTCTGCCTCTGTCTCAGTCTCACTTTGGTTCTCTATTTGTGTCTCTTCCTGTATCCATTTCTGTCCGTTACTTTCTTGTTGTCTGTCTCCCTCTCACCCCACTTTTCTGCATCTCTCTCTCCAATCCGCACCAACTCTCTATCTATAAATATTTACGCTCAAACACCTCTCTGTCTCTCATTAACTCTCAGTCTATCCCACTTCCATTTAGCCCAGTCTATGCCTCTCTCTCTCTTCCCCCCCTCCTTCACCACCTTCCCCCCAACCAGTTGTCTGTTGATCCATCCTCAATCCCACCTGTTTCTGTGTCCTCCTCCCACCACAGAATCAGTGAATTGTTATGATACAGACGGAGGAGAAAGTGAGGGTTGCAGATGCTGGAGATCAGTCGAGAGAGTGATGCTGGAAAAGCACGGCAGGTCAGGCAGCATCCCAGGAGGGGGAGAATCTGCCCTTCATCTGATGAACATTGACTCCCCTGCTCCTCGGATGCTGCCTGACCTGCTGTGCTTTTCCAGCACCACACACTGTTACAGAGGGAGGCCATTCACCATTCATCTTTTGGCCCTTCTCCTCTCTTTTTCCCTTGACCCAAAGAATGGTTTAAATTTAAACACTTGGCTGATGTCCTCTTGAATGCCTTCATTGCAGTGTCTCTGCCTTTTCTTGGGGTGAATCCGTCCTCATCTGCACATCCCTGGACCCTATGGAAAATATCCCACACCCCCTGCACCCTGACCTGTACATCCCTGGGCACGACGGGACAATTTCCCCACGGCCAATCCACCCAAACCTGCACATCCCTGGGCACTACGGGACAATTTCCCCACGGCCAATCCACCCTAACCTGCACATCTCTGGGCACTACGGGACAATTTCCCCACGGCCAATCCACCGTAACCTGCACATCCCTGGACACTACGGGACAATTTCCCCACGGCCAATCCACCCTAACCTGCACATCCCTGGGCACTACGGGACAATTTCCCCATGGCCAATCCACCCTAACCTGCACATCTCTGGGCACTACGGGACAATTTCCCCCACGGCCAATCCACCCAAACCTGCACATCCCTGGGCACTACGGGACAATTTCCCATGGCCAATCCACCCTAACCTGCACATCCCTGGGCACTACGGGACAATTTCCCCACGGCCCATCCATCTATACATCCCTGGGCACTACGGGACAATTCCCCATGGCCCATCCACCCTAACCTGCACATCTCTGGGCACTACGGGACAATTTCCCCACGGCCAATCCACCCAAACCTGCACATCCCTGGGCACTACGGGACAATTTCCCATGGCCAATCCACCCTAACCTGTACATCCCTGGGCACGACGGGACAATTTCCCCATGGCCAATCCACCCAAAACTGCACATCCCTGGGCACTACGGGACAATTCCCCATGGCCCATCCACCCTAACCTGTACATCCCTGGGCACTACGGGACAATTTCCCCACGGCCAACCCACCCTAACCTGCACAACCCTGGGCACTACGGGACAATTTCCCCATGGCCAATCCACCCTAACCTACACATCCCTGGGCACTACGGGACAATTTCCCATGGCCAATTCCACCCTAACCTGTACATCCCTGGGCATTACGGGACAATTTCCCATGGCCAATCCACCCTAACCTACACATCCCTGGGCACTACGGGACAATTTCCCACAGCCAACCCACCCTAACCTCCACATCCCTGGGCACTACGGGGCAATTTCCCACGGCCAATCCCACCCTAACCTGCACATCCCTGGGCACTACGGGACAATTTAGCACAGCCAATCCACCCTAACCTGCACATCCCTGGACACTACGGGACAATTTCCCCACGGCCAATCCACCCTAACCTGTACATCCCTGGGCACTACGGGACAATTTAGCACAGCCAATCCACCCTGACCTGTACATCCCTGGGCACTACGGGACAATTTCCCCACGGCCATTCCACCCGAACCTGCACATCTTTGAACTGTGGAAGGAAACTCACACAGACACAGTGAGAATGTGCAAACTCCACATAGACAGTCGCCCTGGGGGGTGGAATCAAACTCAAGTCCCTGGCTCTGTGAGGCCGCAGTGCTAACCACTCAGTCACTCTGCCTTGTACTTTTTTCTTTCTATTCCCCTCTCTCCAATTGTTCCACTTTGTCTTATAATTGAAGATAGTGCTGGGCAGTGGCAACTTTGCATTACTCACCATGCCCCTGTTCCTGTGTACACATAACAATGAAAATCTAATCCAAGCTCTCTCTCTCTGGTACGTTTTCTATCTCGAACCCTCTCTCTCGAAACGTGGCTCTCCTTCTCTATCCATCACCATTCCTCTCATTCTAACCTTTTCCCTCTCATCTGTCTCTAACCTCCTCCCTATCTACAACCCCCCTCTTTGAGTCTATCCCACTCTCTCCCTCTTTTTGTCTGCACCACTCCCTCTCTCCCTCCCTCCCTTTCGGTCATTATCCCTCCCTCTGTCTCAATCTCTCTCCCGCGCTCTGTCTCTATCTCCCTCCCTCTGTCTCGATCTCTCTCCCTCCCTCTGTCTCTATCTCCCTCCGTATGTCTCGATCTCTCTCACTCCCACTGTCTCGATCTCTCACCCTCCCTCTGTCTTGATCATTCCCGCTCTCTATCCTTTCCTTTCTCTATCCCCACTCTTTGTATCCATCTCAATCTCTTCCTTTCTGTCTGAATCCCTCCCTCTCTCACTGTCACCCGCCTCTCTATCCATTTACCTCTTTCAGTCTCTCTCCGTGCCCCTCTATCCTTTCCTGTCTCTCTCTCGCTCTCCCTCTATCCTTTCCTGTCTCTCTCTCTCTCCCTCTATCCTTTCCTGTCTCTCTCTCCCTCTCCCTCTATCCTTTCCTGTCTCTCTCCCTCTATCCTTTCCTGTCTCTCTCTCTCTCCCTCTCCCTCTATCCTTTCCTGTCTCTCTCCCTCTCCCTCTATCCTTTCCTGTCTCTCTCTCTCTCTCCCTCTATCCTTTCCTGTCTCTCTCTCTCTCTCCCTCTATCCTTTCCTGATCTCTCTCTCTCCCTCTATCCTTTCCTGTCTCTCTCTCCCTCTATCCTTTCCTGTCTGTCTCTCCTTCTATCCTTTCCTGTCTCTCTCTCCCTCTATCCTTTCCTGTCTCTCTCTCCCTCTATCCTTTCCTGTCTCTCTCTCTCTCTCCCTCTATCCTTTCCTGTCTCTCTCTCTCTCCCTCTATCCTTTCCTGTCTCTCTCTCCCTCTCCCTCTATCCTTTCCTGTCTCTCTCCCTCTATCCTTTCCTGTCTCTCTCTCTCTCCCTCCCTCTATCCTTTCCTGTCTCTCTCTCTCTCTCCCTCTATCCTTTCCTGATCTCTCTCTCTCCCTCTATCCTTTCCTGTCTCTCTCTCTCTCTCCCTCTATCCTTTCCTGTCTGTCTCTCCTTCTATCCTTTCCTGTCTCTCTCTCCCTCTCCCTCTATCCTTTCCTGTCTCTCTCTCCCCCTATCCTTTCCTGTCTCTCTCTCCCTCTATCCTTTCCTGTCACTCTCCCTCTCCCTCTATCCTTTTCTGTCTCTCTCTCTCCCTCTATCCTTTCCTGTCTCTCTCTCCCTCTCCCTCTATCCTTTCCTGTCTCTCTCTCTCCCTCTATCCTTTCCTGTCTCTCTCTCTCCCTCTATCCTTTCCTGTCTCTCTCTCTCTCCCCTTTCCTGTCTCTCTCTCTCTGTCTCTCCCTCTATCCTTTCCTGTCTCTGTCTCCCTCTCCCTCTATCCTTT
Source organism: Chiloscyllium plagiosum (assembly GCF_037043375.1). Lineage (NCBI taxonomy): Eukaryota > Metazoa > Chordata > Chondrichthyes > Orectolobiformes > Hemiscylliidae > Chiloscyllium > Chiloscyllium plagiosum. Next base: position 41,839,616 of record NW_028270179.1, read on the forward strand.
CTTGTCTCTCTCTCTCTCTCTCTCTCCCTCTATCCTTTCCTGTCTCTCTCTCCCTCTCCCTCTATCCTTTCCTGTCTCTCTCTCTCCCTCTATCCTTTCCTGTCTCTCTCTCCCTCTCCCTCTATCCTTTCCTGTCTCTCTCTCTCCCTCTATCCTTTCCTGTCTCTCTCTCTCTCCCCTTTCCTGTCTCTCTCTCTCTGTCTCTCCCTCTATCCTTTCCTGTCTCTCTCTCCCTCTCCCTCTATCCTTTCTTGTCTCTCTCTCTCTCTCTCTCTCCCTCTATCCTTTCCTGTCTCTCTCTCTCTCTCTCTCCCTCTATCCTTTCCTGTCTCTCTCTCTCTCTCCCTCTATCCTTTTCTGTCTCTCTCTCTCTCTCCCTCTATCCTTTCCTGATCTCTCTCTCTCCCTCTATCCTTTCCTGTCTCTCTCTCTCTCTCCCTCTATCCTTTCCTGTCTGTCTCTCCTTCTATCCTTTCCTGTCTCTCTCTACCTCTCCCTCTATCCTTTCCTGTCTCTCTCTCCCCCTATCCTTTCCTGTCTCTCTCTCCCTCTATCCTTTCCTGTCACTCTCCCTCTCCCTCTATCCTTTTCTGTCTCTCTCTCTCCCTCTATCCTTTCCTGTCTCTCTCTCCCTCTCCCTCTATCCTTTCCTGTCTCTCTCTCTCCCTCTATCCTTTCCTGTCTCTCTCTCTCTCCCCTTTCCTGTCTCTCTCTCTCTGTCTCTCCCTCTATCCTTTCCTGTCTCTCTCTCCCTCTCCCTCTATCCTTTCTTGTCTCTCTCTCTCTCTCTCTCTCCCTCTATCCTTTCCTGTCTCTCTCTCCCTCTCCCTCTATCCTTTCCTGTCTCTCTCTCTCTCTCTCTCTCCCTCTATCCTTTCCTGTCTCTCTCTCCCTCTCCCTCTATCCTTTCCTGTCTCTCTCTCTCCCTCTATCCTTTCCTGTCTCTCTCTCTCTCCCCTTTCCTGTCTCTCTCTCTCTGTCTCTCCCTCTATCCTTTCCTGTCTCTCTCTCCCTCTCCCTCTCCCCTTTCCTGTCTCTCTCTCTCTGTCTCTCTCTCCCTCTATCCTTTCCTGTCTCTCTCTCTCTCTCTCTCCCTCTATCCTTTCCTGTCTCTCTCTCTCTCTCTCTCCCTCTATCCTTTTCTGTCTCTCTCTCTCTCTCTCCCTCTATCCTTTCCTGTCTCTCTCTCTCCCTCTCCCTCTATCCTTTCCTGTCTCTCTCTCTCCCTCTCCCTCTATCCTTTCCTGTCTCTCTCTCTCCCTCTATCCTTTCCTGTCTCTCTCTCTCTCTCCCTCTATCCTTTCCTGTCTCTCTCTCTCTCTCTCTCCCTCTATCCTTTCCTGTCTCTCTCTCTCTCTCCCTCTATCCTTTCCTGTCTCTCTCTCTCTCTCCCTCTATCCTTTCCTGTCTCTCTCTCTCTCTCTCTCCCTCTATCCTTTCCTGTCTCTCTCTCTCTCTCCCTCTATCCTTTTCTGTCTCTCTCTCTCTCTCCCTCTATCCTTTCCTGTCTCTCTCTCTCCCTCTATCCTTTCCTGTCTCTCTCTCTCCCTCTATCCTTTCCTGTCTCTCTCTCTCTCTCTCCTCTGTCCTTTCTTGTCTCTCTCTCTCTCTCCCTCTATCCTTTCCTGTCTCTCTCTCTCTCCCTCTATCCTTTCCTGTCTCTCTCTCTCTCTACCTCTATCCTTTCCTGTCTCTCTCTCTCTCTCTCTCCCTCTATCCTTTCTTGTCTCTCTCTCTCTCTCCCTCTATCCTTTCCTGTCTCTCTCTCTCTCCCTCTATCCTTTCCTGTCTGTCTCCCTCTCTCTCTATCCTTTCCTGTCTCTCTCTCTCTCCCTCTATCCTTTCCTGTCTCTCTCTCTCTCCCTCTATCCTTTCCTGTCTCTCTCTCTCCCTCTATCCTTTCCTGTCTCTCTCTCTCCCTCTCCCTCTATCCTTTCCTGTCTCTCTCTCTCTCTATCCTTTCCTGTCTCTCTCTCTCTCTATCCTTTCCTGTCTCTCTCTCTCTATCCTTTCCTGTCTCTCTCTCTCTCTCCCTCTCCCTCTATCCTTTCCTGTCTCTCTCCCTCTCCCTCTATCCTTTCCTGTCTCTCTCTCCCTCTCCCTCTATCCTTTCCTGTCTCTCTCTCTTCCTCTATCCTTTCCTGTCTCTCTCTCTCTCCCTCTATCCTTTCCTGTCTCTCTCTCTCCCGCTATCCTTTCCTGTCTCTCTCTCCCTCCCTCTATCCTTTCCTGTCTCTCTCTCTCTCCCTCTATCCTTTCCTGTCTCTCTCTCTCTCCCTCTATCCTTTCCTGTCTCTCTCCCTCTATCCTTTCCTGTCTCTCTCTCTCTCTCTCCCTCTATCCTTTCCTGTCTCTCTCTCTCTCTCCCTCTATCCTTTCCTGTCTCTCTCTCTCTCCCTCTATCCTTTCCTGTCTCTCTCTCTCCCTCTTTCCTTTCCTGTCTCTCTCTCTCCCTCTATCCTTTCCTGTCTCTCTCTCCCTCTATCCTTTCCTGTCCCTCTCTCTCCCTCTCCCTCTATCCTTTCCTGTCTCTCTCTCTCCCTCTATCCTTTCCTGTCTCTCTCTCTCTCCCTCTATCCTTTCCTGTCTCTCTCTCTCTCCCTCTATCCTTTCCTGTCTCTCTCTCTCTCCCTCTATCCTTTCCTGTCTCTCTCTCTCTCCCTCTATCCTTTCCTGTCTCTCTCTCTCTCCCTCTATCCTTTCCTGTCTCTCTCTCCCTCTCCCTCTATCCTTTCCTGTCTCTCTCTCTCCCTCTATCCTTTCCTGTCTCTCTCTCTCTCTCTCCCTCTATCCTTTCCTGTCTCTCTCTCTCCCTCTATCCTTTCCTGTCTCTCTCTCCCTCTCCCTCTATCCTTTCCTGTCTCTCTCTCTCCCTCTATCCTTTCCTGTCTCTCTCTCTCTCCCTCTATCCTTTCCTGTCTCTCTCTCTCTCCCTCTATCCTTTCCTGTCTCTCTCTCTCCCTCTATCCTTTCCTGTCTCTCTCTCCCTCTATCCTTTCCTGTCACTCTCTCCCTCTCCCTCTATCCTTTCCTGTCTCTCTCTCTCTCCCTCTATCCTTTCCTGTCTCTCTCTCCCTCTCCCTCTATCCTTTCCTGTCTCTCTCTCTCTCTCTCTCTCTCCCTCTATCCTTTCCTGTCTCTCTCTCTCTCTCCCTCTATCTTTTCCTGTCTCTCTCCATCTCCCTCTATCCTTTCCTGTCTCTCTCCCTCTCCCTCGATCCTTTCCTGTCTCTCTCTCTCTCTCCCTCTATCCTTTCCTGTCTCTCTCTCTCCCTCTATTCTTTCCTGTCTCTCTCCCTCTCCCTCTATCCTTTCCTGTCTTTCTCTCTCTCCCTCTATCCTTTCCTGTCTCTCTCTCTCCCTCTATCCTTTCCTGTCTCTCTCTCTCCCTCTATCCTTTCCTGTCTCTCTCTCTCCCTCTATCCTTTCCTGTCTCTCTCTCTCCCTCTCCCTCTATCCTTTCCTGTCTCTCTCTCTCTCCCTCTATCCTTTCCTGTCTCTCTCTCTCTCCCCCTCTATCCTTTCCTATCTCTCTCTCTCTCCCTCTATCCTTTCCTGTCTCTCTCTCTCTCCCTCTATCCTTTCCTGTCTCTCTCTCTCTCCCTCTATCCTTTCCTGTCTCTCTCTCCCTCTCCCTCTATCCTTTCCTGTCTCTCTCTCTCCCTCTATCCTTTCCTGTCTCTCTCTCTCTCTCTCCCTCTATCCTTTCCTGTCTCTCTCTCTCCCTCTATCCTTTCCTGTCTCTCTCTCCCTCTCCCTCTATCCTTTCCTGTCTCTCTCTCTCCCTCTATCCTTTCCTGTCTCTCTCTCTCTCCCTCTATCCTTTCCTGTCTCTCTCTCTCTCCCTCTATCCTTTCCTGTCTCTCTCTCTCCCCCTCTATCCTTTCCTGTCTCTCTCTCTCCCCCTCTATCCTTTCCTGTCTCTCTCTCTCCCTCTATCCTTTCCTGTCTATCTCTCTCCCTCTCCCTCTATCCTTTCCTGTCTCTCTCTCTCCCTCTATCCTTTCCTGTCTCTCTCTCTCTCTCCCTCTATCCTTTCCTGTCTCTCTCTCTCCCTCTATCCTTTCCTGTCCCTCTCTCTCCCTCTCCCTCTATCCTTTCCTGTCTCTCTCTCTCTCTCCCTCTATCCTTTCCTGTCTCTCTCCCTCTCCCTCTATCCTTTCCTGTCTCTCTCCCTCTCCCTCTATCCTTTCCTGTCTCTCTCTCTCTCTCTCCCTCTATCCTTTCCTGTCTCTCTCTCTCTCTCCCCCTCTATCCTTTCCTGTCTCTCTCTCTCTCTCTCTCCCTCTATCCTTTCCTGTCTCTCTCTCTCTCTCCCTCTATCCTTTCCTGTCTCTCTCTCTCTCTCCCTCTCCCTCTATCCTTTCTTGTCTCTCTCTCTCCCTCTATCCTTTGCTGTCTCTCTCTCTCCCTCTATCCTTTCCTGTCTCTCTCTCTCCCTCTATCCTTTCCTGTCTCTCTCTCTCCCTCTATCCTTTCCTGTCTCTCTCTCTCCCTCTATCCTTTCCTGTCTCTCTCTCTCCCTCTATCCTTTCCTGTCTCTCTCTCCCTCTCCCTCTATCCTTTCCTGTCTCTCTCTCTCCCTCTATCCTTTCCTGTCTCTCTCTCTCTCCCTCTATCCTTTCCTGTCTCTCTCTCTCTCCCTCTATCCTTTCCTGTCTCTCTCTCTCCCTCTATCCTTTCCTGTCTCTCTCTCCCTCTATCCTTTCCTGTCACTCTCTCCCTCTCCCTCTATCCTTTCCTGTCTCTCTCTCTCCCTCTCCCTCTATCCTTTCCTGTCTCTCTCTCTCTCTCTCTCTCTCTCCCTCTATCCTTTCGTGTCTCTCTCTCTCTCTCCCTCTATCTTTTCCTGTCTCTCTCCATCTCCCTCTATCCTTTCCTGTCTCTCTCCCTCTCCCTCGATCCTTTCCTGTCTCTCTCTCTCTCTCCCTCTATCCTTTCCTGTCTCTCTCTCTCCCTCTATTCTTTCCTGTCTCTCTCCCTCTCCCTCTATCCTTTCCTGTCTTTCTCTCTCTCCCTCTATCCTTTCCTGTCTCTCTCTTCCCCTTTATCCTTTCCTGTCTCTCTCTCTCCCTCTATCCTTTCCTGTCTCTCTCTCTCCCTCTCCCTCTATCCTTTCCTGTCTCTCTCCCTCTCCCTCTATCCTTTCCTGTCTCTCTCTCTCTCCCTCTATCCTTTCCTGTCTCTCTCTCTCTCCCTCTATCCTTTCCTGTCTCTCTCTCTCCCTCTATACTTTCCTGTCTCTCCCTCTCCCTCTATCCTTTCCTGTCTCTCTCTCTCTCTCTCTCTCCCTCTATCTTTTCCTGTCTCTCTCCCTCTCCCTCTATCCTTTCCTGTCTCTCTCTCTCTCCCTCTATCCTTTCCTGTCTCTCTCTCTCCCCCTCTATCCTTTCCTGTCTCTCTCTCTCCCTCTATCCTTTCCTGTCTCTCTCTCTCCCTCTCCCTCTATCCTTTCCTGTCTCTCTCTCTCCCTCTATCCTTTCCTGTCTCTCTCTCTCTCTCCCTCTATCCTTTCCTGTCTCTCTCTCTCCCTCTATCCTTTCCTGTCCCTCTCTCTCCCTCTCCCTCTATCCTTTCCTGTCTCTCTCTCTCTCTCCCTCTATCCTTTCCTGTCTCTCTCCCTCTCCCTCTATCCTTTCCTGTCTCTCTCCCTCTCCCTCTATCCTTTCCTGTCTCTCTCTCTCTCTCTCTCCCTCTATCCTTTCCTGTCTCTCTCTCTCTCTCCCCCTCTATCCTTTCCTGTCTCTCTCTCTCTCTCTCTCCCTCTATCCTTTCCTGTCTCGCTCTCTCTCTCCCTCTATCCTTTCCTGTCTCTCTCTCTCTCTCCCTCTATCCTTTCTTGTCTCTCTCTCTCCCTCTATCCTTTGCTGTCTCTCTCTCTCCCTCTATCCTTTCCTGTCTCTCTCTCTCCCTCTATCCTTTCCTGTCTCTCTCTCTCCCTCTATCCTTTCCTGTCTCTCTCTCTCCCTCTATCCTTTCCTGTCTCTCTCTCTCTCCCTCTATCCTTTCCTGTCTCTCTCTCTCCCTCTATCCTTTCCTGTCTCTCTCTCTCCCTCTATCCTTTCCTGTCTCTCTCTCCCTCTATCCTTTCCTGTCTCTCTCTCTCTCTCCCTCTATCCTTTCCTGTCTCTCTCTCCCTCTATCCTTTCCTGTCTCTCTCTCTCCCTCTATCCTTTCCTGTCTCTCTCTCTCTCCGTCTATCCTTTCCTGTCTCTCTCTCTCCCTCTATCCTTTCCTGTCTCTCTCTCTCTCTCCCTCTCTCCTTTCCTGTCTCTCTCTCTCTCTCCCCCTATCCTTTCCTGTCTCTCTCTCTCTCCCTCTATCCTTTCCTCTCTCTCTCCCTCGCCCTCTATCCTTTCCTGTCTCTCTCTCTCTCTCCCTCTATCCTTTCCTCTCTCTCTCCCTCTCCCTCTATCCTTTCCTGTCTCTCTCTCTCCCTCTATCCTTTCCTCTCTCTCTCCCTCTCCCTCTATCCTTTCCTGTCTCTCTCTCTCCCCCTATCCTTTCCTGTCTCTCTCTCTCCCTCTATCCTTTCCTGTCTCTCTCTCCCTCTATCCTTTCCTGTCTCTCTCTCTCTCTCTCCCTCTATCCTTTCCTGTCTCTCTCTCTCTCTCCCTCTATCTTTTCCTGTCTCTCTCCCTCTATCCTTTCCTGTCTCTCTCTCTCTCTCTCTCCCTCTATCCTTTCCTGTCTCTCTCTCTCCCTCTATCCTTTCCTGTCTCTCTCTCTCCCTCTATCCTTTCCTGTCTCTCTCTCTCTCCCTCTATCTTTTCCTGTCTCTCTCCCTCTCCCTCTATCCTTTCCTGTCTCTCTCTCTCTCCCTCTATCCTTTCCTGTCTCTCTCTCTCTCTCTTTCCTTTCCTGTCTCTCTCTCTCCCTCTATCCTTTCCTGTCTCTCTCTCTCTCTCCCTCTATCCTTTCCTGTCTCTCTCTCTCTCTCTCTCCCTCTATCCTTTCCTGTCTCTCTCTCTCCCTCTCTCCTTTCCTGTCTCTCCCTCTATCCTATCCTGTCTCTCTCTCTCTCCCTCTATCCTTTCCTGTCTCTCTCCCTCTCCCTCTATCCTTTCCTGTCTCTCTCTCTCCCTCTATCCTTTCCTGTCTCTCTCTCTCTCTCCCTCTATCCTTTCCTGTCTCTCTCTCTCTCCCTCTATCCTTTCCTGTCTCTCTCTCTCTCTCTCCCTCTATCCTTTCCTGTCTCTCTCCCTCTCCCTCTATCCTTTCCTGTCTCTCTCCCTCTCCCTCTATCCTTTCCTGTCTCTCTCTCTCTCTCTCCCTCTATCCTTTCCTGTCTCTCTCTCTCTCTCCCTCTATCCTTTCCTGTCTCTCTCTCTCTCTCCCTCTATCCTTTCTTGTCTCTCTCTCTCTCCCTCTATCCTTTCCTGTCTCTCTCTCTCTCCCTCTATCCTTTCCTGTCTCTCTCTCTCCCTCAATCCTTTCCTGTCTCTCTCTCTCCCTCTATCCTTTCCTGTCTCTCTCTCTCCCTCTATCCTTTCCTGTCTCTCTCTCTCTCCCTCTATCCTTTCCTGTCTCTCTCTCTCCCTCTATCCTTTCCTGTCTCTCTCTCTCTCTCCCTCTATCCTTTCCTGTCTCTCTCTCTCTCTCCCTCTATCCTTTCCTGTCTCTCTCTCTCTCTCCCTCTATCCTTTCCTGTCTCTCTCTCCCTCTATCCTTTCCTGTCTCTCTCTCTCTCTCCCTCTATCCTTTCCTGTCTCTCTCTCCCTCTATCCTTTCCTGTCTCTCTCTCTCTCTCTCCCTCTATCCTTTCCTGTCTCTCTCTCCCTCTATCCTTTCCTGTCTCTCTCTCTCCCTCTATCCTTTCCTGTCTCTCTCTCTCCCTCTATCCTTTCCTGTCTCTCTCTCTCTCCCTCTATCCTTTCCTGTCTCTCTCTCCCTCTATCCTTTCCTGTCTCTCTCTCTCTCTCCCTCTCTCCTTTCCTGTCTCTCTCTCTCTCTCCCCCTATCCTTTCCTGTCTCTCTCTCCCTCTCCCTCTATCCTTTCCTGTCTGTCTCTCTCTCTCTCTCTCCCTCTATCCTTTCCTGTCTCTCTCTCTCTCCCTCTATCCTTTCCTGTCTCTCTCTCCCTCTATCCTTTCCTGTCTCTCTCTCTCTCCCTCTATCCTTTCCTGTCTCTCTCTCTCTCCCTCTATCCTTTCCTGTCTCTCTCTCTCCCTCTATCCTTTCCTGTCTCTCTCTCTCCCTCTATCCTTTCTTGTCTCTCTCTCTCCCTCTATCCTTTCCTGTCTCTCCCTCTATCCTTTCCTGTCTCTCTCTCTCTCTCTCTTCCTCTATCCTTTCCTGTCTCTCTCTCTCTCTCTCTCTATCCTTTCCTGTCTCTCTCTCTCTCCCTCTATCCTTTCCTGTCTCTCTCTCTCTCCTTCTATCCTTTCCTGTCTCTCTCTCCCTCTATCCTTTCCTGTCTCTCTCTCTCCCTCTATCCTTTCCTGTCTCTCTCTCTCCCTCTATCCTTTCCTGTCTCTCTCTCTCTCCCTCTATCCTTTCCTGTCTCTCTCTCCCTCTATCCTTTCCTGTCTCTCTCTCTCTCTCCCTCTCTCCTTTCCTGTCTCTCTCTCTCTCCCCCTATCCTTTCCTGTCTCTCTCTCCCTCTCCCTCTATCCTTTCCTGTCTCTCTCTCTCTCTCTCTCTCTCTCTCCCTCTATCCTTTCCTGTCTCTCTCTCTCTCTCTCTCTCTATCCTTTCCTGTCTCTCTCTCTCTCCCTCTATCCTTTCCTGTCTCTCTCTCTCTCCCTCTATCCTTTCCTGTCTCTCTCTCTCTCTCCCTCTATCCTTTCCTGTCTCTCTCCCTCTCCCGCTCTCCTTTCCTGTCTCTCTCCCTCTATCCTTTCCTGTCTCTCTCTCCCTCTATCCTTTCCTGTCTCTCTCTCCCTCTATCCTTTCCTGTCTCTCTCTCCCTCTATCCTTTCCTGTCTCTCTCCCTCTCCCTCTATCCTTTCCTGTCTCTCTCCCTCTCCCGCTCTCCTTTCCTGTCTCTCTCTCTCCCTCTATCCTTTCCTGTCTCTCTCTCCCTCTATCCTTTCCTGTCTCTCTCTCCCTCTATCCTTTCCTGTCTCTCTCTCCCTCTATCCTTTCCTGTCTCTCTCTCCCTCTATCCTTTCCTGTCTCTCTCCCTCTCCCGCTCTCCTTTCCTGTCTCTCTCTCTCCCTCTATCCTTTCCTGTCTCTCTCTCCCTCTATCCTTTCCTGTCTCTCTCTCCCTCTAACCTTTCCTGTCTCTCTCTCCCTCTATCCTTTCCTGTCTCTCTCCCTCTCCCTCTATCCTTTCCTCTCTCTCTCCCTCTCCCTCTATCCTTTCCTCTCTCTCTCTCTCTCTCTCCCTCTATCCTTTCCTCTCTCTCTCCCTCTCCCTCTATCCTTTCCTCTCTCTCTCTCTCTCCCTCTATCCTTTCCTCTCTCTCTCCCTCTCCCTCTATCCTTTCCTCTCTCTCTCTCTCTCTCTCTCTCCCTCTATCCTTTCCTCTCTCTCTCTCTCTCTCTCTCTCCCTCTATCCTTTCCTCTCTCTCTCCCTCTCCCTCTATCCTTTCCTCTCTCTCTCTCTCTCCCTCTATCCTTTCCTCTCTCTCTCTCTCTCTCCCTCTATCCTTTCCTCTCTCTCTCCCTCTATCCTTTCCTGTCTCTCTCTCTCCCTCTATCCTTTCCTGTCTCTCTCTCCCTCTATCCTTTCCTGTCTCTCTCCCTCTATCCTTTCCTCTCTCTCTCCCTCTATCCTTTCCTGTCTCTCTCTCTCTCTCCCTCTATCCTTTCCTGTCTCTCTCTCCCTCTCCCTCTATCCTTTCCTCTCTCTCTCCCTCTATCCTTTCCTGTCTCTCTCTCTCTCTCCCTCTATCCTTTCCTGTCTCTCTCTCTCTCCCTCTATCCTTTCCTGTCTCTCTCTCCCTCTATCCTTTCCTGTCTCTCTCCCTCTATCCTTTCCTCTCTCTCTCTCCCTCTATCCTTTCCTGTCTCTCTCTCCCTCTATCCTTTCCTGTCTCTCTCTCCCTCTATCCTTTCCTGTCTCTCTCTCCCTCTATCCTTTCCTGTCTCTCTCTCCCTCTATCCTTTCCTGTCTCTCTCCCTCTATCCTTTCCTCTCTCTCTCCCTCTATCCTTTCCTGTCTCTCTCTCTCTCTCCCTCTATCCTTTCCTGTCTCTCTCTCCCTCTCCCTCTATCCTTTCCTCTCTCTCTCCCTCTATCCTTTCCTGTCTCTCTCTCTCTCTCCCTCTATCCTTTCCTGTCTCTCTCTCTCTCTCTCCCTCTATCCTTTCCTGTCTCTCTCTCTCTCCCTCTATCCTTTCCTGTCTCTCTCTCCCTCTCCCTCTATCCTTTCCTCTCTCTCTCCCTCTATCCTTTCCTGTCTCTCTCTCTCTCTCCCTCTATCCTTTCCTGTCTCTCTCTCCCTCTCCCTCTATCCTTTCCTCTCTCTCTCCCTCTATCCTTTCCTGTCTCTCTCTCTCTCTCCCTCTATCCTTTCCTGTCTCTCTCTCCCTCTCCCTCTATCCTTTCCTCTCTCTCTCCCTCTATCCTTTCCTGTCTCTCTCTCTCTCTCCCTCTATCCTTTCCTGTCTCTCTCTCCCCTCTCCCTCTATCCTTTCCTCTCTCTCTCCCTCTATCCTTTCCTGTCTCTCTCTCTCTCCCTCTATCCTTTCCTGTCTCTCTCCCTCTCCCTCTATCCTTTCCTGTCTCTCTCTCTCTCTCCCTCTATCCTTTCCTGTCTCTCTCTCTCTCTCCCCCTCTATCCTTTCCTGTCTCTCTCCCTCTCCCTCTATCCTTTCCTGTCTCTCCCTCTATCCTTTCCTGTCTCTCTCTCTCTCTCCCTCTATCCTTTCCTGTCTCTCTCCCTCTCCCTCTATCCTTTCCTGTCTCTCTCTCTCTCCCTCTATCCTTTCCTGTCTCTCTCCCTCTATCCATTTCCCATCATCCCTCTCTCTCTCTCTCTAACCAACAGCGCACGAGGGCGGCGCGGGGAACGGGAAAATCCGCGCGCTCTGATTGGAGGAGGGATCCGCCCCGCCCAGTCACCGCGCGACCAACCGACGTCAGCTCGAGCTCCACCCAAACCACGCCCCATTCAGGATTCCCCCATCCCCCACACCCTAACCCCGCCCCCCTCACCCTTACCCATACACACCCCCTAACCCCGCCCCCTCTCCCTCACCCTCATACACACACCCCCTAACCCCGCCCCCCTCACCCTCATACACACACCCCCTAACCCCGCCCCCTTCCCCCTCACACACACACACACACTTTGTCTCTCCACCTTCCCATCATCCTCCTGTATCTCTAACCAACAGCGCACGAGGACCGCGCGAGGAGCGGGAAAAGGCGCGAGCTCTGATTGGCGGAGAGACCCGCCCCGCCCCGTCATCGCGGGACCAAACGACGTCAGCTCGAGCTTCAACCCCCCCCCTCACCCCCCACCACCACCCCCCACCCCCCTCACCCCCCACCCCCCTCACCCCCAACCCCCCCTCACCCCCAACCCCCCCTCACCCCCAACCCCCCCTCACCCCCCTCACCCCCAACCCACCCCCCCTCACCCCCAACCCCCCCTCACCCCCAACCCCCCCTCACCCCCAACCCACCCCCCCTCACCCCCAACCCCCCCTCACCCCCAACCCCCCCTCACCCCCCACCACCACCCCCCACCCCCCTCACCCCCAACCCACCCCCCCTCACCCCCAACCCCCCCTCACCCCCAACCCCACCCCCCCTCACCCCCAACCCCCCCTCACCCCCAACCCCCCCTCACCCCCCACCACCACCCCCACCCACCCCCCCTCACCCCCAACCCCCCCTCACCCCCAACCCACCCCCCCTCACCCCCAACCCCCCCTCACCCCCCACCACCACCCACACCCACCCCGCCTCACCCCCAACCCCCCCTCACCCCCCACCACCACCCCCACCCACCCCGCCTCACCCCCAACCCCCCCTCACCCCCAACCCCCCCTCACCCCCAACCCCCCCTCACCCCCCACCACCACCCACACCCACCCCCCCTCACCCCCAACCCCCCTCACCCCCAACCCACCCCCCCTCACCCCCAACCCCCCCTCACCCCCCACCACCACCCACACCCACCCCCCCTCACCCCCAACCCCCCCTCACCCCCAACCCCCCCTCACCCCCAACCCACCCCCCCTCACCCCCAACCCCCCCTCACCCCCAACCCCCCCTCACCCCCCACCACCACCCCCACCCACCCCCCCTCACCCCCAACCCCCCCTCACCCCCAACCCCCCCTCACCCCCAACCCCACCCCCCCTCACCCCCAACCCCCCCTCACCCCCAACCCCCCCCTCACCCCCCACCACCACCCCCACCCACCCCCCCTCACCCCCAACCCCCCCTCACCCCCAACCCACCCCCCCTCACCCCCAACCCCCCCTCACCCCCAACCCCCCCTCACCCCCCACCACCACCCACACCCACCCCGCCTCACCCCCAACCCCCCCTCACCCCCCACCACCACCCCCACCCACCCCGCCTCACCCCCCCACCCACCCCCTCACCCCCAACCCCCCCTCACCCCCACCCCCCCCCTCACCCCCCACCCCCCCCCCCACCCCCCACCCCCCCCCCCTCACCCCCCACCCACCACCCCCCCCCCCACCCCCCCCCCACCCCCCCCCCCACCCCCCCACCCCCCCACCCCCCCCCCACCCCCCCCCACCCCCCCACCCCCCCCCCCCCCCCCCCACCCCCCCCCACCCCCACCCCCCCCCCCACCCCCACCCCCCCCCCCCCACCCACCCCCCCCCCCCACCCCCCCCCCCCCCCACCCCCCCACCCCCCCCCCCCACCCCCCCCACCCCCCCCCCCACCCCCCCCCCCCCCCCCACCCCCCAACCCCCACCCCCCCCTCACCCCCCACCCCCCCCCACCCCCCCACCCCCCCACCCCACCCCCCCCCCACCCCCCACCCCACCCCCCCCCACCCCCACCCCACCCCCCCCCCCCCCCCCAACCCCCCCCCACCCCCCCCACACCCCCCACCCCCCCCCACCCCCCCCTCACCCCCCACCCCCCCCACCCCCCACCCCACCCCCCCCCACCCCCCACCCCCCCACCCCCCCCCCACCCCCCCACCCCACCCCCCCCACCCCCAACCCCCCCCCCACCCCCCACACCCCCCACCCCCACCCACCCCCCCCCTCACCCCCACCCCCCCACCCCCAACCCACCCCCCCCTCACCCCCAACCCCACCCCCCCCCCCACCCCCCAACCCCCCCTCACCCCCCACACCCCCCCTCACCCCCCACACCCCCCACCCCCACCCTCACCCCCAACCCCCCCTCACCCCCCACACCCCTCACCCCCACCCCCCCTCACCCACACCCCCACCCCCCACACCCACATCCCCCCTACCCACATCCCCCCCTCACCCACACCCGCATTCCCCCTCATCCACACCCCATCCCCCTCTCACCCACACCACCACCCCCCCACCCACACCACCACCCCCCCACCCACACCACCACCCCCCCACCCACACCCCCATCCACCCCTCACCCACATCCCCCCTCACCCCCCACCCCCACCCACCCCCCCCTCACCCCCAACCCCACCTCACCCACACACCCATCCCCCCTCACCTTCATCCCCCTTAACCCCACCCCCACCCCCGCCACCCTCATCCCCATTCCCGCCTCACCAACCCCATTCCCCACACCTCCATCTTCACTTCACCCACACCCCCGTTCCCCCTTACCCTCATCCCCATCCCCCCTCACCCACACCCCATCCCCCCTCACCCACAACCTCATCCCCCACCTCACCCTCATTCCCATCCCTCTCACCCACACCCTCACCCCCCCTCACCCACATCCCCATCCCCCCTCACCCACACCCCCACACCCAAACCTCTATCCCGATCCCCCCTCACCCCACCCCCACCACACCCATCTCCTACTCACCCCCACCCCACCCTCACCAACACACCCATCCCCCGCCTCACCCTCCTCCCCATCCCCCCTCACCCACACCCCCATCCACCCCTCACCCACCCCCCCTCACCCACTACACATCCCAACCCTTAACTACACCCCCATCCCGCCCTCACCTTCATCCCCATCCCCACTCACCCATACCCCTTCCCCCCTCACCCACACCCCCATTCCCCCTCACTCACACCCCCATTCCCCCACACTCACACCGCCATTCCCCCTCACCCACACCCCCATCCCCCCCTCATCCACATCCCCATCCACCACTCACCCACACCTCCATCCCCCTCTTACCCCCATCCCCCTCACCCACACCCCTCTCACACCCACACCTGCCTCGCCCACACACCCCTCACCCCCCCACGCACACCCCCATCCTCCCCTCACCCCCATCAACCACACACCCCTCACCCATACCCCCATTCCCCCTCACCCACACTCCCCCTCACCCACACTCCCCTCAACCCCATCCCCCTCACCCACACCCCCATATGCCCTCACCCACATCCCCCCTGACTCAGACCCCATCCCCCCTTCACCCACATCCCCGTTCCCCCCCCCACACCCACACCACCAGCCGCCCGACCCTCACCCACACCCCCATCCCCACTCACCCACATTCCTGCTCACCCACACCGCCTCACCCACAACCCATCCCCCCCTCACTCACATCCCCATCCACCCTCACCCACACCCCCACCCAGACCCCATCCCCCCTCACCCACAGCCCCATCCTCCCTCACCCACACCCCCACCCCCCCTCACCCTTAACCCATCCCCCCTCACTCACACCCCCATCCCCCTCACCCACACACCCATCCAACCCACCCAAAACCCATCCCCCCTTACAAACACCCCCTCTTCCATCACCCACACCCGCCCTCACCCACACTCTCATCCCCCCTCACCCACACCCCCATCCCCATTCACCCACCCCCCTCACGCGCACCCACATCCCCCCCTCCCCACACACCCATCCCTTCCTCTCACACACTCCTATCCCCCTCTCACCCCCATCCCCCTACACTCACACCCTCATTTCCCACTCACCCACACCCCCATCCCCCTACACCCACACTCCCATCCCCCACCTCACCCACAACCCCATCCCTCCCCTCACCCACACCCCCATCCCCCCTCTCACCCACACCCTCATTTCCCACTCACCCACACCCCCATCCCCCTACGCCCACACTCCCATCCCCCACCTCACCCACAACCCCATTCCTCCCCCACCCACACCCCCATTCCCCCTCACCCACACCCCCATCCCTGCCCTCACCCAAACCCTCATCATCCATCACCCACACCACCAACCCCTCCCTCACCCACATACCCATCCCCCCTCGCCCACACCCCCATCCCCCCTCGCCCACAGCCCCATCCCCCCTCACCACAACCCCAATTCTCCCTCACCCACACCCCCATCCCCCCTCATCCACAACCCCATCCCCCCCACCACCCTCCCCCCTCAACCACAGCCCCAACCTCACCCACACCCCCATTCCCCCTCACCCACACCCCCATCACCCACACCCCCATCACCCTTCACCCACACCCCCATCACCCTTCACCCACACGCCCATTCCCCCTCATCCACACCCCCATGCCCCCTCACCCACACCCCCATTCCCCCTTCACCTACACCCCATCCCCCCTCACCACAACCACAGTTCCCCCTCACCCACACTCCATCCCCCCTTACCCACACCTCCCCTCACCCACACCCCAATCCCCCCTCTCCCACACCA
The DNA here is from genome assembly GCF_037043375.1 of Chiloscyllium plagiosum. Lineage (NCBI taxonomy): Eukaryota > Metazoa > Chordata > Chondrichthyes > Orectolobiformes > Hemiscylliidae > Chiloscyllium > Chiloscyllium plagiosum. Next base: position 41,855,311 of record NW_028270179.1, read on the forward strand.
CTATCCACCCTCACCCAAATCCCCATCCCCCCTCATTTCCATCCCCATGCCCTCACCCACAACCCCTTCCCCTTCATCCACACCCCCATCTCACCGACAACCCCATCTCAACCACAACCCCATCCCCCTCACCCAAACCACAATACCCCCCACCCACACACCATTCCCCCTCACCCACACCCTCATCCCCTACCCCTTCACCCACACCCACACCACCATTCCCCCTCACCCCCATCCCCATCCCCATCCCCCCTCATCCACACCCCCATTCCCCCTCATCCACACCCCCATTCCCCCTCACTCACACCCCAATCCCCATCCCCCCTCACCCACTCCCCATCCCTATCCCCATCCCCCTCACCCACACCCCCATGCTCATCCCACTTCACCCACAGCCCCATTCCCTCCGAACCACACCCCCATCACCATCCCCCCACACCCACACCCCCATCCCCCCTCACCCACACCCCCATCTCCCCACACCCACACCCCAATTCCCCCACACCCACACCCCCATCCCCCCACACCCACACCCCCCATCTCCCCACACCCACACCCCCATCCCCCCTCACCCACACCCCCATCCCCCCTCACCCACACCCCCATCTCCCCACACCCACATCCCCCACACCCACACCCCCATCCCCCACACCCACACCCCCATCTCCCCACACCCACACCCCACTCCCACACCCCCATCCCCCACACCCACACCCCCATCCCCCACACCCACACCCCCATCCCCCCACACCCACACCCCCATCTCCCCACACCCACACCCCCATCCCCCACACCCACACCCCCATCCCCCACACCCACACCCCCATCCCCCCTCACCCACACCCCCATCCCCCCTCACCCACACCCCCATCTCCCCACACCCACACCCCCATCCCCCCTCACCCACACCCCCATCTCCCCACACCCACACCCCCATCCCCCACACCCACACCCCCATCCCCCACACCCACACCCCCATCCCCCCTCACCCACACCCCCATCCCCCCTCACCCACACCCCCATCCCCCCTCACCCACACCCCCATCTCCCCACACCCACACCCCACTCCCACACCCCCATCTCCCCACACCCACACCCCAATTCCCCCACACCCACACCCCCATCACCCACACCCCCATCCCCCCTCACCCACACCCCCATCTCCCCACACCCACACCCCACTCCCACACCCCCATCTCCCCACACCCACACCCCAATTCCCCCACACCCACACCCCCATCACCCACACCCCCATCTCCCCACACCCACACCCCCATCTCCCCACACCCACACCCCCATCTCCCCACACCCACACCCCCATCCCCCCTCACCCACACCCCCATCTCCCCTCACCCACACCCCACTCCCACACCCACACCCCCATCCCCCCTCACCCACACCCCCATCTCCCCTCACCCACACCCCACTCCCACACCCCCATCTCCCCACACCCACACCCCAATTCCCCCACACCCACACCCCCATCTCCCCACACCCACACCCCCATCTCCCCACACCCACACCCCCATCTCCCCACACCCACACCCCCATCCCCCCTCACCCACACCCCCATCTCCCCACACCCACACCCCAATTCCCCCACACCCACACCCCCATCTCCCCACACCCACACCCCCATCTCCCCACACCCACACCCCCATCCCCCCTCACCCACACCCCCATCTCCCCACACCCACACCCACATCCCCCACACCCACACCCCCATCCCCCACACCCACACCCCCATCTCCCCACACCCACACCCCACTCCCACACCCCCATCTCCCCACACCCACACCCCAATTCCCCCACACCCACACCCCCATCCCCCCTCACCCACACCCCCATCTCCCCACACCCACACCCACATCCCCCTCACCCACACCCCCATCCCCCCTCACCCACACCCCCATCCCCCCTCACCCACACCCCCATCTCCCCACACCCACACCCCCACTCCCACACCCCCATCTCCCCACACCCACACCCCAATTCCCCCACACCCACACCCCCATCTCCCCACACCCACACCCCCATCTCCCCTCACCCACACCTCCATCTCCCCACACCCACACCCCCATCTCCCCACACCCACACCCCCATCTCCCCACACCCACACCCCCATCTCCCCACACCCACACCCCCATCCCCCCTCACCCACACCCCCATCCCCCCTCACCCACACCCCCATCTCCCCACACCCCCATCTCCCCACACCCACACCCCAATTCCCCCACACCCACACCCCCATCCCCCCTCACCCACACCCCCATCCCCCCTCACCCACACCCCCATCTCCCCACACCCACACCCCACTCCCACACCCCCATCTCCCCACACCCACACCCCAATTCCCCCACACCCACACCCCCATCCCCCACACCCACACCCCCATCTCCCCACACCCACACCCCAATTCCCCCACACCCACACCCCCATCTCCCCACACCCACACCCCCATCTCCCCACACCCACACCCCCATCTCCCCACACCCACACCCCCATCCCCCACACCCACACCCCCATCTCCCCTCACCCACACCCCACTCCCACACCCCCATCTCCCCACACCCACACCCCAATTCCCCCACACCCACACCCCCATCTCCCCACACCCACACCCCCATCTCCCCTCACCCACACCTCCATCTCCCCACACCCACACCCCCATCTCCCCACACCCACACCCCCATCTCCCCACACCCACACCCCCATTCCCCCACACCCACACCCCCATTCCCCCTTGGTAACAGCTAACCCGAGAATGCAACTTTTAAAAAAAGGGTTTTGTGATTTACACATGAAAGAAGTGAAACTATCACTGTATTCTAACAGATGAAAGGCTTAACAGACAATCAGTTTTACAATGTATAATTTCAGTTACATCACACTGTAGATTTTTGCTATAAATTCGGTGTTGCGATCGAGCCCCCCACTACCACCTGATGAAGGAGCGTCGCTCCGAAAGCTAGTGTTTCCAATTAAACCTGTTGGACTATAACCTGGTGTTGTGTGATTTTTAACTTTGTATACCCCAGATCATCTCCCTCACACATTCCCTCCCTCTCACACATTCACTCTCTCTCTCTCTCTGCCTCTGACTATCCCTGCACCACCCACCCTATATTCCTGGGAAGTGTTGAGCCTTCCCTGGCCTGCTCCAGCCTGCCTTTATGTGAGCAATGGGAAGTGAGGAAGGTGTAGTCATTGTCCATTTGAAAGCTGATCAGGTGAAGCTGGGGGAGTTTCCTTGTTTCGCTTGGACTGCTCTCTCTCTCTCTCTCTCACTCTCTCTTACTCCCATGGAGGTGGAGACGCAGGAGACAGCAGGTCAGCACGACCTGCGGGAGCGCTGAGCGGTTCCCTTAGCGCACGGCCTGCCCCTTCCACCAACGCAGCAGCAACATGACAACCAGCCGCACCAGGGAGCGACGCTCATTGCCTGGTAGGTCTGAGTCACTCCCAGCCAAAACAGGGCACAGGGAGTTCCACTCTGTCCGTGTCTGTCTGCCTCATCCCCATGCTGTCCCTGTCCCAAGATGGGATGGGATGAGGGGGGAACGGTGTAAAGGACGTTTTACCCCCCTGCTGTCCCTGTCCCGGAATGGGGCAGGTTTGGCACAGAGGGAGCTTTACTCTGTGTCTAACCCCGTGCTGTCCCTGTCCTGGGAGTGTTTGATGGGGGGACAGTGTAGAGGGAGCTTTACTCTGTATCTAACCCCATGCTGTCCCTGTCCTGGGAGTGTTTGATGGGGGGGACAGTGTAGAGGGAGCTTTACTCTGTATCTAACCCGGTGCTGTCCCTGTCCCTGGGAGTGTAGAGGGAGCTTTACTCTGTATCCAACCCAGTGCTGTCCCTGTCCCTGGGAGTGTTTGATGGGGGGACAGTGTAGAGGGAGCTTTATTCTGTATCTAGCCCCGTGCTGTCCCTGTCCCTGGGAGTGATTGTTGGGGGACAGTGTAGAGGGAGCTTTACTCTGTATCTAACCCCGTGCTGTCCCTGTCCCTGGGAGTGTTTGATGGGGGGACAGTGTAGAGGGAGCTTTACTCTGTATCCAACCCCGTGCTGTCCCTGAGAGTGTTTGATGGGGAGACAGTGTAGAGGGAGCTTTACTGTGTTTCTAACCCCGTGCTGACCCTGTCCCTGGGAGTGTTTGATGGGGGGACAGTGTAGAGGGAGCTTTACTCTGTATCTAACCCTGTGCTGTCCCTGTCCCTGGGAGTGTTTGATGGGGGGACAGTGTAGAGGGAGCTTTACTCTGTATCTAAACCCATGCTGTCCCTGTCGGTGTTTGATGGGGGGGACAGTGTAGAGGGAGCTTTACTCTGTATCTAACCCCGTGCTGTCCCTGTCCTGGGAGTGTTGGATGGGGGCACAGTGTAGAGAAAGCTTTACTCTGTATCTAGCCCCGTGCTGTCCCTGTCCCTGGGAGTGGGGGGACAGTGTAGAGGGAGCTTTACTCTGTATCTAACCCCGTGCTGTCCCTGTCCCTGGGATGGGGGGGACAGTGTAGAGGGAGCTTTACTCTGTATCTAACCCCGTGCTGTCCCTGTCCCTGGGAGTGTTTGATGGGGGGGGACAGTGTAGAGGGAGCTTTATTCTGTATCTAACCCCGTGCTGTCCCTGTCCTGGGAATGTTGGATCGGGGGACAGTGTAGAGGGAGCTTTACTCTGTATCTAACCCCGTGCTGTCCCTGTCCTGGGAATGTTGGATCGGGGGACAGTGTAGAGGGAGCTTTACTCTGTATCTAGCCCCATGCTGTCCCTGTCCCTGGGAGTGTTTGATGGGGGACAGTGTAGAGGGAGCTTTACTCTGTATCTAACCCCGTGCTGTCCCTGTCCCTGGGAGTGATTGTTGGGGGACAGTGTAGAGGGAGCTTTACTCTGTATCTAACCCCGTGCTGTCCCTGTCCTGGGAGTGTTGGATGGGGGGACAGTGTAGAGGGAGCTTTACTCTGTATCTAACCCCGTGCTGTCCCTGTCCCTGGGAGTGTTGGATGGGGGGACAGTGTAGAGGGAGCTTTACTCTGTATTTAGCCCCATCTTGTCCCTGGGAGTGTTTGATGGGGGGGACAGTGCAGAGGGAGCTTTACTCTGTATCTAGCCCCATGCTGTCCCTGTCCCTGGGAGTGTAGAGGAAGCTTTACTCTGTATCCAACCCCGTGCTGTCCCTGAGAGTGTTTGATGGGGGGACAGTGTAGAGGGAGCTTTACTCTGTATCCAACCCCATGCTGTCGCTGTCCCAGGGAGTGTTTGATGGGGGACAGTGTAGAGGGAGCTTTACTCTGTATCTAGCCCCGTGCTGTCCCTGTCCCTGGGAGTGATTGTTGGGGGACAGTGTAGAGGGAGCTTTACTCTGTATCCAACCCCGTGCTGTCCCTGAGAGTGTTTGATGGGGGGACAGTGTAGAGGGAGCTTTACTCTGTATCTAACCCCGTGCTGTCCCTGTCCTGGGAGTGTTTGATGGGGGGGACAGTGTAGAGGGAGCTTTACTCTATATCTAACCCCGTGCTGTCCCTGTCCCTGGGCGTGTTTGATGGGGGGACAGTGTAGAGGGAGCTTTACTCTGTATCTAACTCTGTGCTGTCCCTGTCCCTGGGATGGGGGGACAGTGTAGAGGGAGCTTTACTCTATATCTAACCCCGTGCTGTCCCTGTCCCTGGGCGTGTTTGATGGGGGGACAGTGTAGAGGGAGCTTTACTCTGTATCTGACCCCGTGCTGTCCCTGTCCTGGGGGTGTTTGATGGGGTGACAGTGCAGAGGGAGCTTTACTCTGTATCTAACTCTGTGCTGTCCCTGTCCCTGGGATGGGGGGACAGTGTAGAGGGAGCTTTACTCTGTATCTAACCCCGTGCTGTCCCTGTCCCTGGGAGTGTTTGATGGGGGGGACAGTGTAGAGGGAGCTTTACTCTGTATCTAACCCCGTGCTGTCCCTGTCCCTGGGAGTGTTTGATGGGGGTCAGTGTAGAGGGAGCTTTACTCTGTATCTAACCCCGTGCTGTCCCTGTCCCTGAGAGTGTTTGATGGGGGGACAGTGTAGAGGGAGCTTTACTCTGTATCTAACCCCGTGCTGTCCCTGTCCCTGGGAGTGTTTGATGGGGGGGACAGTGTAGAGGGAGCTTTACTCTGTATCTAACCCCGTGCTGTCCCTGTCCCTGGGAGTGTTTGATGGGGGTCAGTGTAGAGGGAGCTTTACTCTGTATCTAACCCCGTGCTGTCCCTGTCCCTGAGAGTGTTTGATGGGGGGACAGTGTAGAGGGAGCTTTACTCTGTATCTAACCCTGTGCTGTCCCTGTCCCTGGGAGTGTCTGATGGGGGGGACAGTGTAGAGGAAGCTTTACTCTGTATCTAACTCTGTGCTGTCCCTGTCCCTGGGATGGGGGGACAGTGTAGAGGGAGCTTTACTCTGTATCTAACCCCGTGCTGTCCCTGTCCCTGGGAGTGTTTGATGGGGGGACAGTGTAGAGGGAGCTTTACTCTGTATCTAACCCCGTGCTGTCCCTGTCCCTGGCAGTGTTTGATGGGGGGACAGTGTAGAGGGAGCTTAACTCTGTATCTAACCCCGTGCTGTCCCTGTCCCTGGGATGAGGAGGGTGGTGTGGGTGGGAAGGATTGACAGTTTAGAGGGAGTGTGTGTGAGTGTGTGTGTGAAGGGGTTAAGTTGTGAGCTGTGTGGGATGGGGTTAAACATGCCGGTGAATGTGTCTCTCTGTCTCCGCCTGGAGCAGGATTCCCTGCTGGCCCGGACTCGCTCCGTGCTGCTTGTCCTGAGCTGCCGGCAGAGCTTCCCGTAATCCACACGGAATGGGCCCCTGCGCCTCACCCCCCCACCCCCTCACTCCCCGGCATTCCCAAGGTCCGAGCCAGTCCGGAGAGTCCCTCACAGCCCTGCAGTTCGCTTCCTGGATACGGAGGATCGCTGCCTGCCTGCCCCCTCCCTCAGCCCCTTTCCCCGGGGACGGGTGTGTGGTCTGGTCTGCTACAAGACACCTGGGGGCTCCGGGACCGAGAGACAGTCACGCCCCTGGGGCTGACCATGGAAGTGATCCGCAGTGAGTGCTCCCTCCTTCTCTCTGCTCCTCACCGGGATTTGTGGCGGGCACAGCTCTCTAGGAACTTTCATACATTCCCCCTCACTCCCAACAACTCTCAACTCCAGGGAGGTCCCAGCACTGTCTGTGTCTCTGTCTCTGTGCCTCTGTCACTGTGTCTGTCTCTGTGTGTTTGTGTGTGTCTCTGTCTCTGTGTGTCTGTGTGTGTCTCTGTCTGTGTGTCTCAAACTCTGTGCCTCTGTCTCTGTGTGTGTTTGTGTGTCTCTGTCTCTGTGTCTCTCTATATCTGTGTGTGTTTGTGTGTCTATATGTGTGTCTCTGTCTCTATGTGTCTGTGTGTGTCTCTGTCTGTGTGTCTCAAACTCTGTGCCTCTGTCTCTGTGTGTGTTTGTGTGTCTCTGTCTCTGTGTGTCTCTCTATATCTATGTGTGTTTGTGTGTCTATATGTGTGTCTCTGTCTCTGTGTGTCTCTGTCTGTGTGTCTCAAACTCTGTGCCTCTGTCTCTGTGTGTGTTTGTGTGTGCCTCTGTGTGTTTGTGTGTGTCTCTGTCTGTGTGTCTCAAACTCTGTGCCTCTGTGTGTGTTTGTGTGTCTCTCTGTCTCTGTGTATCTCTCTATATCTGTGTGTTTGTGTGTCTATATGTGTGTCTCTGTGTGTATTTGTGTGTGCCTCTGTCTCTGTGTGTTGTGTGTGCCTCTGTCTCTGTGTGTTGTGTATGTCTCTGTCTCTGTGTGTTTGTGTGTCTCTGTCTCTGTGTGTGTTTCTGTGTGTCTCTCTGAGTGTGCTCTGTGTGTGTTGCTGCCTGTGCCTGTGGATGTATGCGTCTCTGAGTCAGTGTCTGCCTGTGTATGTGTGTGTCTGTCTCTGTCTCAGTGTGTGTCTCTATCTCTGTGTGTCTGTCTCTGTGCATGTCTCTGTGTGTCTCTCTGAGTGTGCTCTGCGTGTCTGTGTGTGTATGTGTCTGAGTCTGTGTGTGTCTGCCTGTGTATCTGTCTCCGTGTCTGTGAGTCTCTCTGTGACTGAGTGTGTGTCTGTCTGCCTGTAGATGTGTGTGTCTGCCTGTGTATGTGTGAGCACGTGTCTGTGTTCCCCACACTTTTCTGACTGTCTATCCACTCCCGTCCGATCTCCCACTCACCCCCCTCGCATCGCATTTTTCCTCTTTCTGTCTCTCACTCCCTCTCTCCTTCATTCCCTGTCCGTCAACTTTTTCCTTCCCACTCTTTCTCTCCTCTCTCTCCACTCTCTCTGCTTCACTGTCTCTCATTCTTTCTCTCTTTCTGTCACTCACATTCTCTCCTTCACTCTGTCATGCTCTCTCCTCTCTGTCACACTTCCTCCCTCTCTCTCTCTCTCCCTTCGATTAGCATTGCTGCCTCATAGTGTGAGGGACCCCGGGTTCGATTCCATGTACAATTTGTACAATTTCTAATGATGAAGTTAAAAATCACACAACACCAGGTTATAGTCCAACAGGTTCATTTTGGAAATAGCTTTCGGAGCGCTGCTCTTTCATCAGGTAGCTAGCTAGTGGAACAGTCAGTGGAGTTGTGGATAGTGCTGAAGGATGTTGCAGGTTACAGAGGGACATAGATAAGCTGCAGAGCTGGGCTGAGAGGTGGCAAATGGAGTTAAATGCGGAAAAGTGGGAGGTGATTCACTTTGGAAGGAGTTACAGGAATACAGAGTACCAGGCTAATGGTGAGATCCTTGGGAGTGTAGATGAGCAGAGAGATCTCGGTGTCCATGTACACAGATCCCTGCCAGAGAGGATTGTTAAGGCGGCATATGGTGTTAGCTTTTATTGGGAGAGGGATTGAGTTTCGGAGCCATGAGGTCATGCTGCAGCTGTACACAACTCTGCTACGGTCGCACTTGGGGTATTGCGTACAGTTCTGGTCACCGCATTATAGGAAGGTTGTGGGAGCTTTGGAAAGGGTTCAGAGGGGATTTACCAGGATGTTGCCTGGTATGGAGGGAAGGTCTTACGAGGAAAGGCTGAGGGACTTGAGGATGTTTTTGTTAGAGAGAAGGTTGAGAGGCGATTTAATTGAGACTTAATAAGATAATCAGAGGGTTAGATAGGGTGGACAGGGAGAGCCTTTTTCCTCAGATGGTGATGGCTAGCACGAGGGGACACTGCTTTAAATTGAGAGGGTGATAGATACAGGACAGATGTCAGAGGGAGTTTCTTTACTCAGAGATTAGTAGGTTAGTGGAATGCACTGTCAGCAATGGTAATAGATTTACCAAGGGCATTGAAATGGTCATTGGAGAAACACATGGGTGATGATGGAATAGTGTGGGTTAGATGGGCTTCAGATTGGTTCCTCAGGTCGGCACAGCATCGAGGGCCGAAGGGCCTGTACTGCGCTGGAATGGTCTATGTTCGATGCTCTTTGCTAGAAAACAGCTCCCCGGGAGGGAGTTACAGACTGGGACCTATTCGAGGGGTTCGGGGGGGGGGTTTATATACAGAATAACAGATACCTGGGAGGGAGTTACAGACT